>NC_142032.1:32466016-32766016 GCF_982192425.1 Myodes glareolus
GGTGGGTGTGGGCTCACAGAAGGAACACTGGAAGTGTGTGCTAGCTCTGTGTGCCCTATGCTGAGGTTCGAGCAGGATGAGAGCAGTCTTCCCTTTCCTAGAGAAGTAACCTGGACGCCAACAGCTCTAGAATATCCTGACTGGTTCTTCTCTGCAAGTCCTGAGAGTCCTTGTTAGTGCCGGCTCCACGTGCTCTTATTGGGTGAACCCCAATAGTGCTCACCCTCTCTGTGACACCTTTCAGACTGGGACCTGAAATATAATCACCCTCATGCGTTGGCTTAGTCCCTCACCATCCCTACTTGCCCCAAATGGGGCTCTGGGCACTGACTCAGAGCCCTTTGTGCCACAACCTTCTGCCTACAGGACATTCTCACCAACCTTAGTTTGCGCAGTTTCCATGCTGGGATCATGCTGACATCAGAGACCCATAACCCTGAATTTGCTTTAGAAACAATGGCCCACTGTTGGGTAACTCAGTGCCTGCAATGACTTTGTAACTTCTTTGAGTAGTGAATATTGACTGCATTTAATCCCCAGTCAGGCTCCCAGCAGGTCCACACATCCCAGGATTTCCACGGAGGCAGCCTACACTTACAACTGAAGTTGTAACTTATTCAGAATATTATGAGGTTTTCTTTGCTTGGCAAGTTTTAAAAACATTTATTTGTAAAGGGAGGGCATGTATGTGCCCTTGCACATGTTAGAGTGCAACTTGTACAAGTCAGTTCTCTCCTTCCAACATGGGGGGTCTGGGGATCCAACCAAGGTTGTCAGACTGGGTATTTCTTTATCCACTGAGTCATCTAGCCAGCCCCTATGTGATTTTTTAAAAAATAGCTCAATTGCAAAGTTCTTCAGTGTGAACTACAGAGATGACAGCATCATGTCACAATGGCCAAAGGTTGGACATCACTCCTCATCTGCCGTATGGTGGAGTGAGCAAGAGAGAGCTGCCCTCCCCATCCGCCACCCCTCACCACTTGTAGTGGGTGGGAGAGCTGGTCCTGAGGCCATGGAAGTGGGAGAGCAGGCCTTGCCCCTCATCAGCTGCAGCACTCCAGGGAATGGGCTCTGCACCTCACCTAGGTAACACAATAGGGCTGATCCTCTTGGGGGTGCAGAGCAGGAGGGCTGACTCCCCCCATCTGCCATGTAGTGGCATGAATGAGGGAAAGATGCCTCCCACACCTCAGCCCTTGTCACCTGCAGCAGGCAGCAGAGCTGCCCCAGTGTGTGTGTGCGGGTAAGCCAGTCCCAAGTGCAGGAGAGCTGAACTGGCCCTGTTCCTTGCTACAGGGGGTGAGCTGGCCAGGGCAGGGCTGGAGACCTTGTCCTGGTCGTGTCAATGAGGAAAAGCTGGCAGGTTGGCCAATCCAGCTACCACCCATGTTGTTGGAGGCTGCCTGTTTGTTCCCGGATGCTCTGACCTGAAATAGCCACACAGAAACTGTATTAATTAAATCACTGCTTGGCCTATTGGCTCTAGCTTCTTATTGGCTAGGTCTTATGTCCTAAACTAGTCCATCTCTATTAATCATCTGTGTATCACCACATGGCTGTGGCTTACCAGGTGAAGTTCCATCCCCAGTGTCTGTCTCCAGTGGGGCTACATGGTGTCTCCTGGCTCTGCCGTCTTTCTCTCAGCATTCAGTTTAGTTTTCCCCACCTAGCTCTGTTCTGACCTGCTATAAACTCAAAGCAGTTTCTCTTATTCATTAACCAATACAAGCAACACAGATAGCAAAGGACTTCCCACACCATACCCGGGCCCAGAACCAGGGCTATGAGTTAGCCCACCCCAACATCCACCTTGTCTATGAACTGCTGGAGCATATGCAGGGGCTGGACCTGCAGATCCAGAGCTGCAGGATCTCCACGACACAAGGCAATAACAGGATATCCACAAGGAGTTCCCATGAGGGCCCTGTATCAAGGGTGCAGCAGAAGACAGAGGCCTTGAATCAGACCAAAGACTCATTGCAGTGAACACTTGCAAGTAAGGACGTACGGACTCAAGGGTTTACTGTGTGACTCACTGTGTCACACTACAGCTTCCGTGCTGAGACTCTTTTCTTTTCTTTTCTTTTCCTTTTTATTTTCTTTCTTTCTTTGATGGGGGATATATTAGTTGGTTGCTTTTGTTCTTTGGATTTTCTTTTAAATTTTATTTTGGGGGAAGGCTGCAAGGGCAGAGGGCAGATATGAAGGGGCGGGGAGATGAATGAGAGCCAGATGCATGATGTAAGCCCACAGAGAATCAATAAAAAAAAAAATTTAAAAAAGGTTGGGTGCACCTGCGTTGACATATGCTTGCTCACTCTATCCCTCCCAAAAGATGCTCTTACTGGCACAGTTTCATGGAAATATAACTATTATTCTCGTCTGTCTGTCTGTCTGTCCATCTGTCATGTCATGCTGCAATACAAACCAGAATAGGCCTTGTATATGCTCGGCAATGCTTCTGTCTAAAGTCACACTCTGTCTTTGTCCCCGTCGGCAGAGGGGTGGCGATAGATTCCCACTGTGGCTAGCCTTGGCTGCTTCATGCTTCACCATCATCTCTGCCCACCCCTTTGTAAATAGTGGCTTTCATGTCTTTCCAGCCAGAATCCTGGCTAATGCTGACAGCATATGGAAAAGATAAGACATTTTCTTTCTAGTGTGTATTTCACAGGCATAGGCTGTCTTTTCCAGTCCATCTCCAGAGACTCGTCACCCACAGAAGCCGTCTGCTCCCCGTCCCGGCTCTCTGTCCTAGCCTGGGGACAGTGCTGCTGAATGTAGCCCCCTGACCCACATCAGAGCCACCCCTTGGGGGTTTATTAGGAGTACACATCGCTGGGCATTCAACACCTGCCAACTCTTGAGGGACAAGGCCTTGGGATCTGTTTACATAAACTTTCCAGGTGAAAACCCCTTCCTGGAGAATCTAGGGTAATGACATTTTGTGTGGACACACTGATAATTCTGAGATGGAAGCACTTAAGGAAAGAGCAAACCCTGGGAACGCGCTCTGTCTTCTTCCCTTCTCCTAAAGCAGGTTATAAATGTCCCTGCGCCTCCTGAGCCCGATGATTGCCCAAGGCCCAGAGCTGGAGAGCTGGTCTTTGGATTCGTTTGCACAAACAGCCTCAAACAGTTCTTTCCCCGTGTGTTTCTCGCCTCTGTCCTACAATGTCCCAGCCTTCACATTTCCGGGAAACCCCTTGTGGATAAAAACATTAATACGGATAAAGGGGGGGCCTTCTCTCCTGTCATAGAACTTTTGTCAGCTTAATAGCGCCCCTCCTCCCCCGGGCCACTAAATCACTAAATTAAGAAGAGTTTCCCTTTTTCTACGCTCTGAACGAGGGATTTCTCTTTGGGTTACAAAACTCCGCCTCAGGGTGGTGAACGCAATTCCTCTGTTGCTCGTCCAAAGCCTTTCTTAGCTTTCTTGTTTCAAAGAGCAGATTTGAGATTAGCTTAACGAGGCACACATAATACAAGGTTAAAACAACAGACGGCGGCCAGTGAGGTGGAACTGTAAAGGTGCCTGCCCCAGCAAGCATGGGTTCTATCCCTGGAGCCAGCGCAAGGTGGAGAGAACTGACTTGGCTGTTGTCTGCTGTCGCTTGTCCAACCTCCACACACCTGTTGGCTGCACCCTCCATGAAGATCTCTAAAAACAAAACGATGAAAAACAAAGCCCTGAGATTTGCAAGCTATTAATTGCAAACACTCTTCTTTGACTAGATTCTCCCTGACTACAGTGTTGGAGCATATGGAAACCTGCCGCTTACCCATGCTGGAAACACATCCAAAGGAAGGCTTATAAACTTAATGTCCTTTAATCCCAGCACCTGGGAAGCAGGGGTAAGTGAATCTCTGTGAGCTGGAGGCCAGCCTGGTCTACAGAGCTAGTTCCAGGACGGCCAAAGATATTCCCAGAGAAACCCTGTCTCAAAACAAACAAACAAAAAAACAAAAACAAAGAAAAGAAAGAAAAGTGAGATGAAGTAGCAACATTTGATCTAAAATTGGTCACAAAGCAATATTAACAACTTGCCCTAGAGTAGCTCATTAACAAATTAGGGGAGGTTTCTATTTCCTAAGTTAGTCAGCAACTCTGCTCTGTTGTTAAAGACAACTCCTGTTCCTGAAGAAGCTCTGTTTTGTTTGATTGGGGTGGGAATGGCCTCAAACTTGCTGTGTAGTCAGAACTGGGTTGAATTTGTCACCTTTTCCTCCCGGATGCTAGTAACTCAGTCCACAGCCAGGCCTTGGCTATAGAGGGTCCTTTAAATGTGTGCGAAATGACTAGTCGCGATGGGAGCCTTCTGCTTTCGTGGACTGTCTCTGGACGTCTACTTCTTCTCAGTCTCGCTTCCCTCTCTTCCTTGTTCCCCTCCTCATCTTCATCTTCTTCTAACTTTTGCTTGTGTGAGATAGGGCCTCTCTCCAACCTGTCCTTGAACTCAGGGTCCTCCTGAAGAGCAGCCTCCCTACTGCTGCGATTGCTGGTGTCGTTTCTGGTTTTTTTTTTTTTTTTTCCTTTTTCATTCTCTGGCTTGAGAGGGAGGAAATGTATTGATATGTCTTCAGATAATGTAATTTATTGATTTATAAAAGAATAGAAGAGATTGATAAACATTTGGTTGGGAAAAAAGCAGGCTAATAGAGATGCAGAAGGTGAATGGTCGAGGAAAGATGAGTTGGTGGTAAGATCATCAAAACACAGTTCCTAAAGTGCCATGTAGTTACTGTCATCAAGCTCGGAGCTTTGGAGCAGATGGAACAAGGAAGGGAACAAACCAATTATAAGATTCATTCTGTGCACAAATTAGAAACACCCCAGAGACTTTGCTTGACATGTCTGACACATGTCCTGGGAGACCTGCAAGAGGGGAAAACTTAGCTAAGGTCTCCCCACTCCGGCTTTGGTACTTCCTCCTCACCAGTGTGGGGATGGATTTGATGTTCCTTAGCTCTGGGATTTTCAGGATCCCAAACTCTAAACAGCAAGGGCACAGACACAGTGTTGAGATCACCCTGCTCTGAGCTGTAGGACCTGTTTTCTAAAGCACCGATCACAAGAGCGTTTCCAATTATAATGGCCCTTTAGATAACTTGAGAGACATTACAAAATTATGATTACCTAGGCGCCACTCAGATTAACAGATCATAGACCTTTAGTACGGGGCTCCGGTTAGTCTTAAGTACAGTGGGAATAGAAAAGTGCTGAAAACTGGGTCCCGGGGACGATCACCTTTGACCTTGGATCAGTCACAGGGTCACAGCACACTCTTCCCGCCCAGCATCTCGGGCTTAGGGATTCTGTATTACAAATGAGAGCTCCAGGGCCTTTCCACGTGGAGGATTCACAGACGATGATCCACTGAGTTTACAGAGGGAAGATCTGGATTCCAATCTGCCCTGCCCCTGGCAGCCTGATCCAGGCTCTTGAGCACTGTGGTTTGCTTTCTTCATTGGCGAAATGGTTAGAGGAACGATTAACTGTACGAACATCCGTCTCAAGACGACTCATGGATTTTCAATCACGTCCCAAATAGAGAAAAACTCCACAGGTCAGGGGCTGGATCCCATTCATTGTTGCATTTCCAGCTCGTAGATCAATAGGACACATTGTAGACCGGAAATGACTCATTTGGGAAAGCAGACTGAAAAGGATTAAGTACATTCGTGGCCACTAAGCATGAAGTTTTACTAAGGTGTGAGGGGCAGGATTGAAACCCATGAGTCCTCATTAATATCCTGAAATCCTGGGTTCATTTTCTTCCTTGTCTTGCTAAGCACAAAGATGCATTTGATCATAGCGTACGGGACATTCTTTGGCCTGTTTTCTGCTATCGTGTGTCAGAATGTGGGTGGGTTTACACATGATTTGGCTAGAAGATATTTAAACTAATGTTTACTAGCATAAAAACTTTTTTAGCAACCCAAGGTGTCAAAAGTCAGCAGATAAACCTATCTTTTATAACACATGTGGTTCTCAAGTAAACCTGTTGTAACACCATGGGAGTAATTTTTAATATGATATTTAATTATTCTTTGAGAACTTCATTTATGCATACAATGTATTTCAATCATACTGCCCTCCTGGCAGCCATCAATTGCCAAGAGCTCCTCAGCGAGGGGTGGGAGCTTGTATGCCCCTCCTCCATCCCAAAGCATGGGTTTTATTAACTAAGAACAGTAGTCTATTGAAACCTGGGTATCGCTTAGTAATAGATATTAAAAAAAAAGACAGGGCCTGAGCTCAGGCTGACCTCAAACTCATGGCTGAGGATGACCTTGAACTTTTGATCCTCCTGCTTCTACCTCCCAAGTGCTAGAATTACAGACATGTGCACCGTAGTTAGCTGGAAATATCACCTTGCAAAGAGCAACCAAGCCATGACCTTGTTTATGTGAAATGTCTGTGGTTAGTGCACACAAAACCTTATTGAGATAGGCGATGTGGACAGAGTAAGGACTGGGTCACGGGCTGAGCGGGGACTTGGCATGATTGCTGACCTGGAACTCAGTGTGTTCCTTGGCTGAATCAGTTCCTTGGCTGAATCAGTTCCTCTCCCCAGGCCCTGCTTTTAGTCTATGAAACAGGGTCAGATGGTTATCTCTGATGTCCGTTCACTCTCTCACAGGCTCGGAGTGTCTGATCACAAACTGTCTGGTAGAACTCAGCTACCAACAACTTCCAAATCCTAACAGGCATTTGGGGGGTCGGGTGGAGGCAGAAAAAGGTCATTTAGCTCCGTGGTTAAGAGTTCAGCTCTAAACATAAAAACAAAAGAGCTTACAATTCCCCGTATCCACATGGAAATCGTAAACAGGAACAGCAATAAATGCATCACTGACAAAAACCACCGACGAGCCTTTCTTTCTACGATTCCTTATATCACAGTGTATGGGTCTCCTGCAATGACTAAAATGACCACAACCTTGAGGACTTAAGATGCAAATGTGTATGTGTCACAGGGCTCAGGGCACCCCCATAACTGACTGTGTCCCCCATAACTGGCTGACTGTATCCCCCATAACTACCTGACTGGGATCCCCATAACTGGCTGTCTCTGGCCCCCATAGCTGACTGGCTGTGTCCCAAGTCACCTAGCCTCTGCTTCCACCCCTCACTCTCCTGCCTCTTGCTTCTCTACTAAAAACTCTCAGGTACCCTACTCTGGGGGCTCCAATATAATCTCCACACCAAGGTCTTAGGTAGTTAGTTAGACCTCGGCAGGAAGTGGACCCCTCCCTCATAATCAGCAGGTGTAAAACTTAAAGGCTGGTGCTGTATGGCTAATTACTGGTCTGAGGACTTGACTCCTACCTTTGACCACAAGAGGACATGTGCAATCTTGAACTCATACCCAGAAGTAGCTCCCTAAACCTGGCCAGCACTAGCACTAGGAAGCTAAGCCTTTTATAAGAGTATTACAGAACCGGAGGCTTTCTGATACACAACAGAGATATCCTATAGGCTTCTTGCATAAGTCTACCTAAGCTGGCCTGGCAATGGCTCGTGTGGCTCAGAGACCCTCGGGGTAAAGCTGCTTGCTCCAGAGACTTTAGAGACAATGTCAAGGCTGTCCATTCTCGTCCTTGAGCATGCCCACTTCATTCTGTGATCCCTTCCATCTCTCTTCTACAGTACACTCTGTGTCTCATCTGGATTATTTTGACAGAGACCCCAAGGCCCAGGGAGCCAAAGTTACTTCACAGAGACCTGGGAGCAGGGGGTGGGATAGATCCTGGTGGCATCCGTTTTTTTTTTTCCTGGTTTGTCTTCATGTGGCAAACCACAAATTTCTGTTCCTTGAGTTGAGACCACGCTGTTCCCTGTTCCTTTGTACTCAGAGCTCCCGTCATGGAGTGCACTTCTGCACGGCCTTTCGGGTCTCCCTCGCTTTCCTAGTTTAGAAACTATAAGCCTCGGTTCTCTGGCTCTTGCTACCCATGCTAACTTGTCCTTTCCTAAAGGGGGCAGGAGTGATTTATGCTCATGTAATATTTCCTGGTTGTCCATATTGCCATGGGATAAGGCCAATGCATTGGATTAAATTAGTCAATACTGGATTAAAGTGGTATTACCAGACCTCAAATGGTGCATTCTTTTGCTTCTGAGGCACTCATTTGGTGTGATGAGCCACTGGATCCTGAGGAGAGCTTAAAGATGCCCTTGTGGTCACTTGCATCCCTTACATCATGACCACGATGTGGTTTTCCTTTTGGGGTTTCCCGCGCATCACTTCAGAACCATGGGAAGGAAATTCATAGCCCACCTAAGAGAAGCAAGTGTACGTTTGCTGTGTTCCAACCAAGTGAGATGAATGACTGTGTGAAACTTGGTTTCTGCCAGCCAAGGCAATTCTGGCGTCAGGCAAGTCACATTACACGTGGTTTCCAGGCTGCAGAGTGAAGGCTGGGGGGTGGCCCAATCATTCACTGGCGTTATGATGAGGCTCAGTGGACGGATGCATTCTCCTTGAGCACCGAGTGCTTCTCTAAGAGATGGCTAACTCCCATTCAGTCCCTACACATTCATCTGGGTGGAGAGAATACATCCATCGTAACTGCTGCCTTAAAAACGGAAAGTTAGATTAGCCCGGGAGTTCAAGTTTTGTTTGCTTCTGTAAACGGTTGGCCAAGTGTTCTAGAGTAATAGTGAATGAATGAATGAAGCTTGGCAATTTAAGTTAGATGTTGGAGCCACATGACTTTTAATAGTATCTTTAATAGTATCCAGCTAGGTTTGTCTTGTAAAAGACAAGAAGTGGTCAGCTGTGTTTATTTTGTAGGGAGGGTGTTTGCTTGTTTTTAAGACATTACAAGAAAAACCCAAATGATGCCAGGGATTTATATAAAGGAAAATAAGCGAGAAAGGAAGCAGCAAGTGTGAAAAAAAAGTTGGACGTGCAGAAACACATTTCTAGTTTAAAAAAATGGCAAAAAAATATGGCAAAATAGAGTTCTGTTCTACAAGGAAAGATTGCTCCAGAATGGAAATAGAGATAAGGTCAACACCAGGGGACTGTCTCAAGAAGGCTTGTGGCAGTTAAGACTGAAAGATGGCATGATGAAGCTGGCTATAACTAAAGGTTATTAAAAATTCCTGAGGTCATGGACTGGGGAGAAAGCTCCTGGGGAAACTACTTGCCGTACAAGTGTGAGGACCTGAGTTCAGATCCCCAGAGCTCCTGTGAAAACCAGACACTGTGGTGCACATCTGTCATCCCAGGATACCTACTACCAGATGGGAGGTAGCCAGGGCGGACTCCCTGACTCCACACTGTCCAGGTAGGTGAGCTTTAGTTAAAATAAAGTCAACCTAAGTTCTGTGCCCAGTCAGCCGCATCCCAGCGTCATTGCGCCCGTCGCTCATACTTAGGGTAGCTCAGCTTCTTTAAAATCCTGATTATCAGGAAATGTCAGACGCGCTGTAAATCTGTGGTCTTCGAAGATAGTAACAGTTCAGACGACTGTTTTAATGAAGGCTTTTTATGAATCGTTCCAGTTCTAAGAGCAGGTAAAACAGGCTGGCGTAGCTCTTGGGAAGAGTTCTCATTTAGGGCCTGCAAAGCCCTGGCCTGGGTCCCAGCACCTCCTGTCTACACAAGTCTAAGACAAAAAAACAAAACCAGTGCGTCTTAGATGTGAGAGCTGAGTCCACCTTCCAGAGTCCCTTCTGTCTGTCCCTTGAGTTTCTGGGCTTCTTTGGGGCTGAGAACTGCTAGATGGATTCCTACAGAGTGAGTGCCGGGGCGGGGGTGGGGTGGGGACAGGGGATGGGACACAAACAGGACCAGGATAGGGGTGGGGGCGGGAGGGGGGGCGACAGGGACCCGACTCTGGAGGGAAGCCCTGACAGGTGGGCCCTGCTTCAAGAGGACTGTGCCCTTGCATTCTGTCTTGCGTCTGGTTGGAGTTCCCCCACATAAAAAGCCTCCAGCACCATGCCAAACAGGAAGAACCAGTATTCTACCCAAGAGGAGCAGAGGTGAAACGTGAGACCTCCCAAAACAGAAGAATTTCCATCAACACAAACAAGTGCAGTGATTGCCACTGAAGCAAAGGATGACATTGAAGGCTAGCAGCATAGATACAGTTCCTCCCTCCACACCCACAGGAGTAGGGGCTCGCCCAGTCCCTGGGAAATGCAATTCCTTGAGGTTCTTACCCACGGTGTGGGTGGGGTGGGGTGTGGATTCTGCACTGTTACACAGGGGAACCAATACACCATGACTAAAGGTTGTATTTGAAAGTACCTTGGGAGCCTTAGGACACCGCTCCATACAGACGTCAGCTAATTCTCAGGCGAATCCTGAGAAGATTTAAGCCCAGATCCATGTTACTGACGAGTTCTGTTTTGCTGTGAGACAGTCAACCTAGCCTTAATGGTCCACAGGGTCTTCAAAAGCCTGCCAGGCTCTATTAAACAACAAAGGTCAAATGCAACCTTCAGCGACCAGGGAGGACCAAAGAGTAGCTCTGGGTGCCAACCAAGTAAGTTCTCTGTCATTTTTTAATCAGTAACTCAAGTAAAATCTTATCCTTCTGTAAACGGTTGGCCAAGTGTTCTAGAGTAATAATGAATGAATGAATGAAGCTTGGCAATTTAAGTTAGATGTTAGAGCCACATGACTTTTAATAGTATCTTTAATAGTATACTTTAATAGTATCTTCCAGCTAGGTTTGTCTTGTAAAAGACAAAAAGTGGCGGCGGGGGGGGGGGGGGGGGGGGGGAGGGGGGGAGGGTCCAAAAGTGGCTGGGATGGGCGTAGTTAGTTCTTAAAGTGTCCCAATGGAATAACATGGATAAAGATGCCTTTTCTGTTTTTTGGTCCCTTGTCTCACCTGTCAACCGTTCTACTCCGGTACCTTGTTTCTCAAAACTATGGCAAAGTAGAGGTATAAATGTCACTAGGGACGCAAAGGAGGGCGGGATTGAGAGTGTGAGGCCAAACTGGGCTATTTTGTGAGTTTCTGGATAGCCTGGGCTATGTCATGAGATTCCATCTGAGAGGGAGAGAGACAGACAGACAGACAGACATCATCTTCTGCATCTTTCTTACCCACTTTCAGCCTCACAGGAGTTCTGTGTCCACCAGGATCAAGAGACACAGCCTGACTATATTTGCCTGTTCAGGCCGGCTTCATAGTTCAGCATGGCTCCTTCTGGCTTTCCCCGCACAAACAGTGTGAGGGCCCGAGCCCCCGAATTCAACTAATTCCCTTCCTCCTTCTGGAACCTCCCCCTATGTACCAGCAGACCTATGGCTTTAGAAGAACTACTCAGGCCTAGTGAGATACCATGACTTGGTGGGTAAAAGCTCTTGCTGCCAAGCTTGACAGTCGAAGGAGAGAATCAGCTCCCCCAAGTTGTTCCTTGACCGCTGTGGGGACCAGCCATGATAAGCTAAGTATGGGCAGGTCACCCAAAGGAGGTTCTTTACTTCCAACCATTATCACCTTCCAGAGTAAAACTCGACCATCGACCATCGATAAATTTAGTAGAGGCCTGAGTCTTCAGTAGTTTGTCCTGAGGCAATACCTGGTTGCAAAAAGAACCACAAACTGAGATTACCTACCACCACCCAGAACAGACCACTCAAAAGAAATGCCTAGCATTCCAACCGCTGTAGATAGGAGCACCTGCCAGCACACACCCACCAGGACACCCCTAGACAAATGTCAGCCAATCAGGGATTCTGAACCTCAGAAACCCCTCACCCCCACCTTTACTAGTATAAAAACCCAATTCTAATTGAGCTCTGGGCTCTCCGGTTATTCCAATGTGGTGGACATGCGGGGAGACCGAGTTTGCAAACTTGATTAAAATAAAGGCTCTTTGCTTTTACGTACGGGACTCGGTCTCCTTGTTGGCTTGTACAGGGACTTCGCGGATTTGGGCAGAACAACCACCACAGCTGCGTTGTGGCCCATGTGCAACCACCACCAATCGTGCGCACAAGGTAAATAAGCAAATCTTTTAAAAATACATTTCCTTTTCAAAGAAATCAGAACAGACCCCATTGTGTGCTCTAAGGGGAAACCAAAGGGAACCCAGGCCAAATTTTCCTTCCCTCCATGTAGAGGACCTGTGGCAGAAATAACAGGACCCCACTAGAAACCAGAGGACACTGTCTTAGCCAAGAGGGGGAGAGCTGAAGGGAGTCGAGAGGAGTCCACAGCCCTGAAGAGACCAACCGGTCAATTGATCCATCAAGGGTTAGTTGTGTGAGAAAGAAGACAGAAAAGACTGAAATAAGATATTCTCTCTCTCTCTCTCTCTCTCTCTTTCTCTCTCTCTCTCTCTTTTTTTTTTTGCATGCTTCTATCTTCCTCCTTAACCCTCAAGCTTAAAAGAAAATTCCTTTGAAGAGCACAGGTAATTGCTGGATTCTCTTAGGGCCAATTATAGGTCAGGGACATGAAAAGTATGAAAATAATGATTTTGAAAGATAGTTTTGAGGTCACAAAAACTAAAGAACTCTAAACATTGCTTGACGAGAACAGAAATGCCAAGCTACAGGCTACGGGTCAGGTCTAAATGCCCAAGGCCCTGCACTGTCTCGAGGGAGGGACAGCAGCAAGGAGGACATCCCTTGTTCCTGCAGGCAGGAAGCCCGTTGAAGACATCAACAGGACCAGGACACCTCTTGGACTCTGGGGAAAATCAGAACCCTGGTTGGTATGTGCAAACCAGCCCTAATTAATGGTTGGCCAGCCGGTTATCTTTGTAGCAGATGCTATCTCCACAAGAGTTGGGTTGACACTGGAAATATATTTACGTATGCGTTATGGCTTCTTGGAAGGCAG
This sequence comes from Myodes glareolus, assembly GCF_982192425.1. Lineage (NCBI taxonomy): Eukaryota > Metazoa > Chordata > Mammalia > Rodentia > Cricetidae > Myodes > Myodes glareolus. Next base: position 32,478,839 of record NC_142032.1, read on the forward strand.
GTAAAGTTGAAAAATACACCTGCAAATGAACAAAAAGGCGGAAAGGGCTGCTGGCTGTAGGTATGCCCAAGTCTCTTCCAGCGGCGTGTTTCTGTGCAGATTCCGAGACCTCTCAACAGGTCTCAGGTGGACAGTGCACGTTTCTCAGAAAGACTGTATCTGGTGCTGGGAAGCCTGGGGCCAACTGACCCACTGAACACTGTCCGAGGGGAGCTTCGGGACTATTAGTGTTTTCTAAGATGGGGCAGCTGACTTGATAGCGTGTCTCCTCGATGCGGGAGCAGATACGCTGCTTTTATTACGGTTAGTCTCTCAGTGATGGTTTACAGTTTACCCTTCAGATTAAAGTCCATGGCTGCAGGATTAGCCCCTGGTAGAGAGGCTCTTTAGCGTCCCCAGCTGCCTGCTAGATCTCAGGAAATACATATGCCCAGAAAAGACCTTCTTGACCCTCCTCGAACTGGACTAGAGGAGGATTTCTGGCAGTTAGGTAAACGCCAGCAGTCCTCAGGAGCTTGTGAAATGGGTTCCCGTCCGCCAAACAGAGCCATTTCCCTTACCTGTGGCAGAAGGATAAGGCTCTCCACTGACAGGTGCCTGTGACTGTTGATCAAAGCCCATGCTGACTTCCAGGTTCCCTCAGATCTATTCACACGTACTTCTTATACATTTCAAAGACCCACCACTGGCCCATCTTGGCTTCCCCACTCCTTCTACCTAAGCTACCCTCCCCCACACTGTCCAGAGCCGCCCATTATAACAACAAGGTTTCCCCTTTGCTTCGCTACTCTGTTCTCTCTCCTGTTCTCTTTCCTCTTGTTCTCTGCTATTCTCCTACTTCTCACTCTTCCCAAGGGTTAGCTTGGGCCATGCCCATTCAGCTTCCTTTTTTCTCTGCTCTGGAGTCTTCCAGATTCCTCTGGATGTTCTCTCCTCTCTGCCCCCCCCACCTCTCTCCCTCCATACAATAAAGTTCTTGCCCCTAATCATGGAACAGCCATCTTGGTGGTTTCTTTACTGCCCCATCACGCACACCCACTTTATTCTAGGCCTTTGCACTTTAGTATTCATTTCCTTCCTCCCCAGAGACCCAGGAGAAGAATAAACACATCAACTTGTCCCAGGTCTGGCCTAACGTCTACAGGGGTGTGTGTGTGTGTGTGTGTGTGTGTGTGTGTGTGTGTGTGTGTGTGTGCAAACACTATCCCTCACAAAGCGCCCCAGTGTATGGATAACTAGATAGGTGAGGAAAGAAATTGTCCTACAGTATTTGTTCCTGCTAGAAGCCTAGAGCTCTGCACACTGGCACAAATGTCAGGCTTATCACACTCACTCACACTTAGTGTAAAATAACCAGCGTGGTCCTAGGCATTAAGGGAAGGCAGCCTTCAGAAAGTTTATGCCCGCACCTACATTGGAGTGTAAGGGAGAATGGCTATCTGATCAGTACTAGAACTGTTCCCTTTCTCCCAAATCTAGAGCTAAGAATCCTGCCTTTAACCGGATTCTCCTGCAGAGAACTGTTTTGTCTTCAGTATGCCCTTCAGGACTTGCAGGTGAAGATGGCAGGGTTGCAAACTGGCAGCCTGTGGGTGGGATCCAGTTTGTAATCCTGTTATGTTTGGCATGTACAGAGATCTTCTCTTTTCAAATGAGTTGCCAATGTTAACAGAGCCAGAATTTCACATACACATCTCGAGTGCAGCCATTCATTGGGAAAACAGAAGATTCAGAGTCTGTCAGCCCGCATTCCACAGGCCAATAACCAGCTATTGCCCACTTCGGTGGGTCTTGGGGTTGCAGTTCACCCCAGTCCTGTCTTCCCAGCCCGCAACCCCGGAAACTTGAAGTCGCCTTGTTTAGTTATCTTACCTCAAAAATCCAAACCAGGAAATGGCTTGTACGTGCTTGTAAGAGAGGACGCAGCAAAGATACCACCAACATGGCCGCTCCATGATTAGTGAGAAGGTTTTATTGTGGAAGAGAGAGACTGGATCTGGCCAGGGCTGAGGAAGTGGGGGCGTGGACGAATCATGTGGGCTACAAGGACGGTGAGGATCTGGGAAGAAGGAAGCCCATGCACAGGAGAAGCCTGGGAGGTTAGGGTAGAGGAGGAGGTGAGAAGGGCTTTGAGATATATAACAAGTAAGGGTGAATAGGAGTGGAAGCTCGGAGGCCAGCATGGACTTTGATAGGTGCCACAGGTACACACCAATGGAGAGACATATGGTCCTTTTGCCACAGGTTCCTGAGGATGCTGGCTTTTATCTAACCACCAGAAATCCTTCTATAGTCCAGCTTGAGCTGAACCTAGACTCAATTTTGGATGTAGTGAGTGTGTGTGTGTGTGTGTGTGTGTGTGTGTGTGTGTGTGTGTGTGTGGTGGGGTGGGGGAGTAGGGTACCCTTTGGAACTGATAACACTCTGTTCTATGTCCTAAATAAATCACCAATTCTTTGCCAACAGAACTGAGATTTAGAATGGTAATAAAAACAGAAGTCTCTATCATTTGGGCTTTCTTTTTTAAGTCTCCGAGTCTCCTCACAGGAGCCCCTCAGCCATTCGTCTGACACCCAGCTAAGGTGTGACTGGGATCTGGGGAGACAATGGTTCTAAAACTATACACTGTGCTGGATGTGTTCCAGTTCGCCTAGAATTCCAGCATGCAGAAAGTATCTGAGGCAGAATGATGTTCTAGACTAACCTGGGCTACACAGAGAGATCCTGCCTCACAATGAAACACAAATGACAATCCTTTAGACTAGGCCTTCGCTTTTCCTAAAGAATCAACCGGGGCTGGAAAGATGACTCAGTGGTCACTTTCCCAAGATGCACATGGCGGCTGTTTGTAGAGACCAGGCTGACCTCGAACTCACAGAGATCTGCTTGCCTCTGCCTCTGAGTGCTGGGATTAAAGGCGTGCGCCACCACCAGGAGACCACAGCGGCTGTTTGTAACTCCACTTCTAGGGGATCCAATATTGTCTTCTGGCCTCCTAAGCCTCCTAAGCCTCCTAAGGCAGGAAGCACACACACACATACACACCACAGCACACAGACATACGTGCAGTCAAGATACCCATAAACATAAAGTGAAATATAATATAAAGAATCAACATCCCTGCAGAAGATGTGTTTGTTGTCCTTAAAAAGCGGAGGTCAGATACTCTAATGCAGTGCTTGGAGCTTTTGGAGAGAGGAAGACTGGCTGGTGAAGTCCAAGGCACTTGCTAGCCTCAGTGTGTAGCAGAAGTAGCACACTGACCATAGCTTACTGTGAAGAACTTGGGCAGGTAGGTGCCTGTCTCTGGAACTAAGAAATCTTCTAAAATTCTATTTACCATAACCGCTTGTGAATCATGTGTAGGGAATACAGTTTGTTTATTTAGCAGGCCTACTGTAGTGAAGCCTGGCCTTGAACTCACTGGGAAACTAAGGGTGAATTTCTAATCCTTCTGCCTCTTCCTCCTGAGTGCTAGGATTATGCGATTCCGGTGATCAGATCCTGGGGTTTGTACTTGCTAGGCACATATACTAACACTGAGCTATATTTCCATATCTAGATTTTTCTGAATTTTTTTCACATTTGGTGAAGTGGGGAAGGAGTTATGTACCACAGTACATAAAGAACAACCAGAGGCCTGCTGTGGATAATCCTTTTGTACACTATGAAGATTTGTTGCTGTGATTGGTTTAATAAAGAAGCTGACTGGCCAATACCTGAACAGAATAAAGTTAGGCAGGAGAGTCAGACTAGGAGAATGCTGGGAGGAAGAAGGCAGGAATGAGGAGTCTCCAGCAGATGCAGAGGGAGCAGAAGATGAACATGCCATGCTAATAAAGGTACCACCATGTGGCAGAGCATAAATAAGGAATATGGGTTAATTTAAAATGTAAGAGCTAGGGCTGGAGAGATGGCTCATTGGTTAAGCGCACTCACTGCTCTTCCAGAGGTCCTGAGTTCAATTCCCAGCAACCACATGGTGGCTCACAACCATCTGTAATGAGATCTGGTGCCCTCTTCTGGCATGCGGGCATATATGGAGGCAGAATGTCGTATACATAATAAATAAATCTTTAAAAAAATGTAAGAGCTAGTTAGTAATAAGTCTGAGCGATTGGTTGAGCATTTGTAATTGGTATTAAGCCTCTGAGTGATTATTTGAGAGTGGCTGTGGTACAGGAAAACTTTGTCTACAAAGGCTACCTTGTGGGCGTTGGTTCTCTCCTACCATGAGGGTACCAGGGAACAAAGTCAGATCATCATGCTTGGTGGCAGGTACCTTTGCTCCTTGAGACACCACATTAAGGACTCGATTTCCCAGCTTCTTTTTGTGGAGGTGAAATCTATGTCACATAAAATTAACCGTATTAACAGTAACCTATTTAGAACATTCCCTTATTCTTCAAGCCTGGCACATCTGTCGGGTTCCAAAACATTTTATTCACTTCTGAGTAATCATTCATAAATGTTAAACGGTCAGTTCTGTTCTCTCCACCTGCCTCTGTACCCAACCATGGTGTACGTCTTCTTCTTTCTGTGGATGCTACATGGGAATGGAAACAATGGGCTTTGGGTGTCTTCATTATTATGTTTTCAAGGTTCACTCCCTCAATAGCATGTGCCAATGCTTTAGTCCTTCAAGCGACTGAATTATATTGTGAATTAAGTTTTGTTTTGTTTGTTTGTTTTTAGGACAATGTTTCCTGGCATAACCCTGATTGTCCTGTAGACTGCCTGGCCCCTATAGACCAGGCTGGCCTCGACCTTAGAGATCTACCTGCCTTTGCTTCCTGAGAGCTGGTATTGAATGTGTGTATCACCATATCTGACTGTGAACAAGTATTTTTTTTAATAGAAGAAACTGAGAATTTATTCTTGGAACATGTGGATTTTTGCCTATCAATTGCTAATGTAGAAAAAGGAACTTAGCACTGAGAGGAGAGGAGAAAACAAGATTTTATCTTTTTAAGGCTTATCATCAAGAAGATGGTCCTGAAGAGGTGCGAGCCTGTAGGGACACGAATATGTCTGTAGGGTTAAACACGGTTGTTAGAGGCACTGAGCCAGTAAGACTACACATGCAGCTTTTCGGGGGGGGGGGGCGGTGTCACAAGCCTTTCCACAAGTGTAGACTAGGTTGTTGACAAAAGACATAGTCACGCTTTTTGTCCCCACCGCCCCCTTTTTAAATATGCTTTTTAATGTGTGTGGATGTTTTGCTTGCACGCATGTTTGTGTGCCATGTTCATGCCTGGTACTGGAGGAGGCCAGAACAAGATGTCCAATTCTTCGGATCTGGGGGCACAGGCAGTCGTGAGCTGCCCAATATGGGTGCAAAGAAGAAAACTTGGATCCTCTGGAAGAGCAACAAGGGCTGGGCTCTCTCTCCAGACTCCTTCTGTTTCTTTCCATTCACCTAACCAACTGCAGAGGGACAACTAACTGGGGGGGTCTGAAAGACATCTTCTTTCCATTTCCATAATGCTGCTCACATGACGTCCAACCCCTGCCCCAGGAGAGGAGAAACAGACATAATGAACTTCCACTATGAATGTGGTCAAGGGTCTTAGAAAATCCTATTAGCCTTAATTCTTAGGTGGGGAAAAAACGGCAGCACGGGTAGGCGAGGTAATTAATTCTCAGAAATTCTGCAGCTTAGTGGGATAGCAAGGTGCGAAAGCTGTTTAAGTTGACTGTTTTGCACATGTGTGGCAAGGTGCTCCAAGGTCTACAGGCTTGGAGGGTGAGCAGGGAGGGAGTCAGCACAGTAGGCCTAATGTTCATGAAGCTCAAGGAGGGTCATGTGGCCTGGGTTCCAGCATCGTTGGCCTCTACACACTGCTGGACATGTAGTCCAGGCCTGGAAGACCCTTGGACACCATAGCTGACCATTTTGGTCTAAGTAGGCATCAGTCTGCAGGAGCCCCCTACCCCCTACCTCAGAGTCTGATGCACTAGGTGGGTAAGTCACAGGAAGTTACCAAGTGAGTCTCCTGCTATTGCTTCTGGTGTCTCACTCCGGGTGAGATTGCTGCTGTTTTCACGCGCCATCCACTGTGGTCTCCTTCCTTTGGGGAACATCGTGGAAATGCAGCAGCTGCAGAAGCTATTTTGGGCCAGCAAGGACCCAAAGAAGGTCACCGCTCACAGGCCAAGTGAGAGTATGGGGAGGGCTGGTATTTTGGGCGAGCATGGGTAGATGTGCTGAGCTCTGGCAAGCACACAGTTCATGAATATTTAAGTAGACATGAACACCCCGTTTTCAACATGGAGCAAATTCAGTTAAGTCAGTGTCCCCAGCCTCCGAACTGCTGAGTCACACACTCTTGGTACAAAGTCATCAGTCTCCCCTAAGCCCAGTGGAAAAATACAAACAAGCACTGCCGTGTGACCCAAAAGACATTTAGTCTGTTGGGTTCTTTTCTAATAGGCTACAAAGGATGGAAGAGAAAACCTAGAAGCCAGAGGCATTTAAAAGCACTAATTCTCTCATGCCAGAGGCAGAATTTAAAGAAGTAAAAATTCCCTCTATTATTTGATTGGTTCAGCAATTAAATATTGAAGTTTCAAACTTTTTAGTTTAGAAATGTGCCTGGGCCGCAAGATGTATCTTAGCTGTGGAGCACTTATTTGACATGCGGGATCTTGGGTTTGAATCCTAACACTGCCAGAGAAAACAAGAAAAGGGCAGAAAAAGAGAAAGAAGGTCAGGTGAGGTGTTGCCCATCTGTAATTCCAGCATCAAGAGCCAGCGGCAGGAAGATTGCGGTGAAGTCTGGATTACATGTGAAGACCCTATCTTACTTAAACAACCATAGAAGAAGAAAGCAAAATGAAAAATAAAAGAAAGGAAGGAAGGAAGGGAAGGAAGGGAAGGAGGGAAGGAAGGAAGGGAAGGAAGGGAGGGAGGGAGGGAGGGAGGGAGGAAGGAAGGGAGGGAGGGAAGAAGGAAGGACAGAAGTGTTTGAAGACTACCAGCCAAAGTCAGTTTTTTGATAATTTTCTTCTGGTTAGATCGCATCCATGCTATAATTAATTATAAACCGTCTTTCTTAGAATTGAGATGACCGTGCTCCACACACAAGCTTCTGAGCTCTGAACTGGAGACACAGAAGGTGGAAAGTAGAGAAGGAAAAATCACCAGAGATACGCTGTTTATTGAAGGGTGCGTTTCTGCGAGCCCACGTGGCTGCTCTGATGTCTACTCTTTCTGGGTGTTTGTAATGTAAGCGCTGTCACAACGTGAGATGACTCAGCAATGTTGTTCCAAATCTACGTGTTACAAACTCTGAATGTACTATGATTTATTTGACCTTTCTTCTCTCATATATATATATATATATATTTAGCATATATATACATATATATGTATTTAGCATATATATACATGCTAAAATCACCTATCAGCTGTAAATGTTTTGTGGTATTGGTCTCCCTCCTTCTGTCCCTCCCTCCCTCCCTCCCTTCCTCCCTTCTCCTGCTTCCTCCCTCTCTTTCTGCTTTGGAGACAGGGTTTCACACTGTAACCCAGGCTGGCCTGAAACTCACTATGTAGGATCATAGTAATCCTCTCATCCTGGGATGATAGACATAAACCACCTGCACAATTCATGTCTCTTTAAAGGCACATTTTGACAAATCTCTATGTATGAAATCACTGCATACAACTGTGAGTTCTTTTAAGGCTCCTGGCACACCTTAAATAATTGCTTTCCAGGAGAGTTATTCAAAATATATCCTACCAGCATCATGTGAGTTCTATTTATGAAACTTGTAAGAAATGTCTGCTATTTAAAAGAGAATCTTCTCAATGTAAGTTACTGCCTACATCCATTCCTTTAATACTAAGGGTGAACAGTGTGATACATATTTACGTTAAGGTCTTTCTTACTGATCTGCAAACACACAACGCATACAAATAAGACACATGATCCTTACTTTGGGCTTCATACTTGTAAATTCTGTCCCAGTGTTGGGTCATTTGCCTGTTATTTTCTCTTTTCTTCCTTGTTGGTGTGTGTGTGTGTGTTCATTTGTGTGTGTCCACGAGTATGTACTTCTCTTTTTCAGACAGGGTCACATAATGCACCAAGAGCTCACTGTAAGCTCAGCTAGTGCCAACAAGTCCCAGTGAGTCCCCTTTCTCTGTCTCCCCACCACAGGGGTCAGAGGCCACTCTGTGCCTGCCTTGGGGCGGGTTCTGTGGGGTTAAGCTCAGGTCCTGAGTCATCTGCCCAGACTATTGTTAATTTTGTGTGTGAGCGAGTGTGTGTGTGAGAGACTGTTTTTAATGAATACAAGTTTTTAATTTTGTGAAATCAATATGTAATGTTTCTGTTGTCTAACATTTCTAATTTGATTGGAAACTCTGCCCATTTTAAGCTTCAATTGTTGCACTTTACCTTCATTGATCTTTGTTATCATTTGACCTTTCTTCTTATATCTAAAGGCATTTCCACATACTTCTGTCTCATTTATAAAGCTGCTGGACTGGAGCTGTGACTCAGTTGGCAGAGTGCCTAGTTACAGGCACAAAGCCTTAGAGTTTAATCCCTCATGTTGCGTGAAACAGGCAGGATGGTACCTGCGCAATCCTTTTGGGAGGTAGAGATGGGGGGGGCATTCAGAGTTCAAGGTCATTGCTGGCTAGTTTGAGATCAGCCTGGGATGCGTGAGACAAAGCAGAGAAACAAATCCACGATACGGTAACAGTGTGGGCACCAGAACAGCTTCAGCCTTCCCTCTGCAGTAGACAGCCAGGCTCTTGCTTGCGTTTGAGATTCCTAGCTTGGCTTTTCGGGTCTCTTTCACTCACACCATTTCCTAGCTTTGATGTCAGTTTCTGTCTTTTGCAACTGGTTTGGACTGTTTTCGTGCCTCTTATCAGGCTTGATACCTCACTTGACCGTCATATGATGTAACGTTAAGGCAACAAGTGTTCCTTTGCCCCCTCTCAGCTCAGGGAACCATGGCGAATGAGCAGGTCTTCCTTATGGGAAGGAGGTCCATAGGCTTGTTAGCTGTGCATGTGTGGGAGGCCGTGTGCTGGCAGTGAACAGGTCAGCCCTCCTCCGTGTGGCCAAGTTACTGGGAAACAAGAGAGAGAACAAGAAAGGAGGGCTTTGGACCATAGCTCTGCTTGTTGCTCAGCTCTGCTTGTTGTCTCATAAGGACACAGAAAGAAAACTTATTTATTTGCCAAGAAAGATGAACTGACTCAGCCCCAGGGATCAGGAGCCTGTCAGACAGAGGCAGCAAAGCCTTCGCCTCCATCCTATCCTCTTCATCAATTTAGTGTGGGGGAACTAGAGTTCGCATTTTAAGTCACTGCCATCTTCTTTCCAAACAAATACATTTACAGGTCAAAGTAGCCTCTGGAACTCGGAAGGGCGGAGCTTACTAAAGCCCAAGCTGTTGACTGCAAGCTAACTCAGTGTGTTCAGCAAAGCTGTATAAGGTTGAATAAGGTTTATACTGTATCAGCTGTATAATGGTGTATAGGGTGCATACTGTATAAGGTGTATAATGGTGTATAAGGTGTATACTGTATAATTGTGTTTAAGGTTTATACTGTATCAGGTATATAATGGTGTATAATGTGCATACTGTATAAGCTGTATACGGTGTATAAGGTGCATACTGTATACGCTGTATAATGGTGTATAAGGTTATAGTATAAGCTGTATAAGACTTTGTATAAAGGATCAAGTCTGGGGAGTCCAAATCAAGGTTCAGAGTTCGTTTTCGGTTGAATCATCTTAAGGCTAAGGCGGGGGCCTTGGGGTATGAACGGACAGCTGTTCCAGGTGTGGTTTTCTGCTTCTCCTCTCAGAACACTCCTGAGCCCTTGCTAAAGCTGGGAGGCCCTCCGTGCACTGGCCCCTGACTGTGGTCTCCCCTAACCTCTTCAGAGGTCTGTCCCTGTCCTAATTCCTTTGGCTTCACCCACAGCCTTTATCAGTGTTGCATCTAAAGCTTGCTCACTTCCTGCTGCCTGGAACATTCTCTCCGTAGGTGTTTTAGTTAGGGTTTCTACTGCTGTGATTGAACACCATGACCAATGGCGGCTTGCGGAAGAAAGGGTTTATTTCAATTTATAGTTTCATGGTATACTCTGTCACTGAGAGAACTCAGAGCAGGAGCTCAGGGCAGGAACCTAAAAGGAGGAGCTGATGCAGAGGTCATGGAGGAGTGCTGCTTTCTGGCTTGTTCCTTATGGCTTGCTCAGCAGGACCACCTACCCAGGGGTGGCACCAAACACAACGGGCTGGGCCTTCCCACACCATTAATCAAGAAAAGGAACCGCAGGCTTTCCCAGAGATTGATCTTGTGGGGGCATTTTCTCAATTGGGGCTCCCTCTTCTAAGTGGACTCTGACTTGTTTCAAGTTGACATAAAACCAGCCAGCACACCAAGCTCTATGGCCCCTAGTCATAACAAGATAGCAAAAATTGAAATATATTGATATATCTTCATATATTGTAGCAGATACGGCTGTTGACTTAGAGAACTCTTCTTCTAAAGGTGATAGAGGGTCTAGACTTCGGGGGGAGTAAATAGCAAAAGAACAATCTGATTCATAGATATATTCATTCTCCCATTCAGTGAATACATAGCGATGACCAGAAACTGGGCAGACGCTAAGCACTATGGGTAAGGTGATGGATAAATAGCATAGACATTGTCTTTGGTCTCATAGCGCTTACAGACTAGACAGGCTCTTACAGAACTAAAGTTCTGTGCTTCTGCTGTCTTCCCATCCACTCAAGACGTGTAGCACATGCCACGCTGTGTCTGAGGAGGGTAATGTGCTCACTAAAGCTAGACAAGGCCCTTGCCTTTGTGAAGCCTGCAGTCTCGGGAGGGAAACACGGACTAACCACAGCACTAATGGTGCTCGAAGAGCACACACGACGGGAAGTGGGGTCTGCTTAGCTGGATTGAGTGAGTCTTGTTTGAGCAAGAGCCACATCAGTTGAGATTTGAAGGGCATCAGCTTGGTAATGAGGGGAAGGAACAAGCGTTTTGGATAATCCAAATAGTATAGGAGGAGATACTGTAAAGGAAAGGGGGCGACCTGGAAGTGTTTGAGAGGCCAGTGTGGCTGGAGGAGCATCCTGCCTCTGATGGTCTTAGAGGTAGGCAGGTGTTGGATGATACCTGACACAGAAGTTCAGTCAAGATCCTGCATTGTGCTTTCTCAGTGGGTCTCTAGGTTAGTGCCTTAGGGCACTTAAGCCATTCCCAATTCCGGTCACAGAACCTTGAATCCAAGAGGCTCATTGCACCAGCAAGCAGAAACAAGACTGATCAGTGGCTAGCATGGCCACTAAAACCAATGACCAGCTTCTTGCCCCTCGACGATGACATTGAAGGAAGACTAATTTTTCATTTATTACTTAGTCATTTTTAAGGCATTTAAACATTTTTATTTTGTTACTGTGTGTCTTAGTTAGGGTTACTATGGTTATGATGAGACAGCATGACCAAAGCAGCTTGGGGAAGAAAAGGTTTATTTTATTATTCCATATCACGGTTTTTCATCAAGGATGTCAGGACAGGAACTCATGCAGGGCGGGAACCTGGATGCAGGAGCTGATGCAGAGACCGTGGAGCCGTGCTGCTTAATGGCTTCCTTGCTCCTCATGGCTTGCTCAGCAAGTTTTCTTAGAACCCAGGACCACCAGCCCAGGGGTAGCACCCCCACAAAGGGCTATGCCCTCCCCCATCAATAGCTAATAAAGAAAATGCCCTAAGTCAGGTATTTTCTCAATTGTGGTTCCCTCCTTTTAGATAACTAGTTTGTATGTCAAGTTGATATAAGATTAGTCAGCATAATTGTGTTTATATGATGTGTTTGCATGTGTGTTTGTATGATATGTATGTTTGCAAGTACATATGTGTTTGTGTGTGTGTGTGTGTGTGTGTGTGTGTGTGTGCATGCGTGTTTAGGCCAGTAGACACCTAGTGGAAACTGGTTCTCTCCTACCACAGCATCCAGTTTGGAATTCTGGTCGTCAGGCTTTGGGGGGAGGTGGTGACAAAGACATTTACCTTCTGCTCCATCTTGATGACCCAAGAATATTTTTTCAGAACCTCTGTTTCCAGAGTGTCCTGTGTAGCAGAGGAACCTAAGGCTGTCTTGGGAGCCCATTCATCTTTCATTTGTCGCCTTTATGTTCTTCAGCTATTAAATAGGAATGGAAATATTTTCTTTTTAAAGTCTGTACTTAGCACACTGCTTGACTCAGCAGCTATTCATTAAACCATAGCCATCGTTTTCATCTGTTAAATAGAGATGACACTAGCTCCGGTTATCTGCTTCTGTGCCTCCTCTTCCCCCTCCCTCATCTCACCTTCTGTAGCCCTGGCTAGCCTGGAATTCACTGTGTAGACCAGGCAGGCTCCTAGTTTGAGTAACTCCTCCCTTTTGTGCCTCCTGAGCGCTGGGTTTAGACATGCAACCTTTTTTTCTTTCCTAATATCTCTTTTGTAAGGCAGAATCTTCGTTTTATATCCCACTCTGTAATCGAAATAGGGATCCTCCAATGGACATCCTCTCTAGTGTCCGGATTACAGGCCTGTTAGTCTACTGCCGGTTGTGGAGTCTTACTTTTTGTTTTTGTAGCCAGAATCTTACTTTTTCAAAGGTAAACCGAGTCATTGTCTTCATTTGCCCAGTGCAGGATTAATGCCTCGTGCAATCTGTTTAAAGCGGCCTTGCACTTTTCTCCTGCTTGGGACTGCTCATTTTCAGTTTCACGGGTGTTTTTCCGTTTGGCTATCAGCTTGCCCCAGGGTGGGGAGCAAGCACCGCCACCATGCCCCGCCCCGGCCACCAAAGATCACTCAGGCTCCAGCGCTCGGGCGCAGCAGAGCGGACCAGCCAATCAGAATAAGTTTGGCCCTCTGCAGTTTCCGTCCGCTCACTAGGAGGCGCTGCGGTGGCCGCGGCGGCCCGGGCTGTCGCGGGCCGGGGCGGTTGGGGCTGGTGGCTGCGGCTGCGGCCATGGAATGGAGTTCCGAGTCGGCGGCCGTGAGGCGGCACCGCGGCGCTGCGGAGCGTCGGGAGGGAGAGGCGGCCGAGCCGCACCGGGAGCGAGAGGCCTCGGCTCCGGAGGACGCGAGCGGCGGCGGGAGGACGCGGAAGAGGAGCACGGAGAGCGGAGGCGCGAGCCGGGGCGCGGGGACCGCGCTGTGCGAGGCGCGCACGGTGCTGGCGCTCGCGCTCTACCTGCTCGCACTGCGGGCGCTCGTGCAGCTCTCGCTGCAGCGGCTGGTGCTCAGCCGGCCCGCCGGGCTCCAGGGCGAGTTCGACGCGCGCCAAGCCAGGTACGGCCGACCGAGCCGGCTGCTCGTCCGCTGCTGCCCCAGGCGGGGGAGCCCGGCGTGGGGGACCCCCGAGTCGGCGTGTCTCGCGCCGGTGAGCCCCGGGTCAGTGAGCCCCAGGCGGGTGAGTCTGGCGCCGCGGCGCTGAGACCTAGGGCCCTGGGCGCACGTGGGTGGGAAGTGGGATGGTCCTGTGCTTCCCTCTCGAGTCTGAATTGCGGGTATCCGGGGCTTGCAGGCTCCCCCTTTTCGCTTTCTCGGGGTGTCCGAGTGGATCGGGTCTGCTTTACCATCCACTGCCCCGCCTGCAAATGATTGGTGGTTAGCACTCCCCTGTCATTCGTCCTCCCTTTCTGGAGCAACTTCCACTTTTTACTTTAGTTAGTTCTCTTGAATTTAAAATGAGACGGGAGTGGGGTGTTCGTGCCAAGACTGCATTCATTATAAAGCCTTTTTGGGGATGGTGTTGGGAAGGGGTAATGCAGTGTGCTGCCTTCCCAAGCACCACAACCCCCAATTCCGGAAGCTGTGGATACTCCTCAGAAGCCACCCGTTCAGAACTTTGCCCACAATTCCTGAAGTTCGCGGGCGGTCTGTGGCTCTTCTTTGTTACGTACTGTATAGGGTTCAACCTTTTTAAACGACCTCAGATGTACTTTGGAAGGTGAATTCTTTGATGTTGTAACTTGCGTCATAAACCACATGAATCCTGAGCTAGTAGAGAGTTTTTTTTAACTGCGATCGTGTTTTAAAAACTGCTTCTTTGGATGTAGCGTGTTGAAAACTTAATTTGTTAAGGGCTTTCTTTGGTTTTCCTCATCATCGGTTTCGGCCACTTCGACCCAGTAAGGAACAATCCATAACTAGCCTGTGATGTTGTGTTTTCCTGCCTAGCCTTCAGCAGTCTCACATATTGAATATAAATCCTAGACTTGGCACTGATTTGATGTGGGGGGCGGGTCAGTGGAAGAAAATTCGAAAGCATTAGCTGCTGGGATGCAGTATAAAGTGATGAAACTTCCAGGTAATTTTCTTGGGATGTCTGAATTAATTAATTAATTAATTAATTTTAAAGCGCCCTTAGCCCTAGCACTTGAGAGGTAGAGGCAGGCGGATCTCTGTGAGTTCGAGGCCAACCTGGTCTATATAGTGAGTTCCAGGATAGCCAGATACTGTGTCTTAGAAATGGGGAATGGCAGTGTATTTTTTTTTCCTTTATGTGAGAAGTCAAAAGAACTAAACTCTCTGAGATAGAAGGGAAGTGATATGGGATATCCCTCTGTATGCTGTGATTACCATTGGTTAAGAAAGGAATTGCTTTGGGCCTATAGCAGAACTATAGGGGAACAGAGCTAGGTGGGGAAACCTAAACTGAATACTGGGAAAAAGAAAGGCAGAGTCAGAGAGAAGCCATGTAGCCCACCAGAGACAGAGCTGACCGTTAAGCCGCTGCCTTGTGTCAGGTTAATTAATGGAGATGGGTTAAATTAATATGTAAGAGTTAGCCAATAAGAAGCTAGAGCTAATGGGCCAAGCAATGATTTAATTAATACAGTTTCTGTGTGATTATTTCGGGGCTGAGCAGTTGGGAACCAACAAGCAGCCCTCCTCCCACAGGGAAGCACAGTGGGACGTTGCTCCGAGATGTGTTCCTTTCCAGTTTGCAGGAGTTCCTCATCATTGTCCTTTTGATTCTCCCAGGGATTATCTGGAACACATAACAGCCATTGGCCCCAGAACTACGGGAAGTGTAGAAAATGAAATTCTGACAGTTCAGTACCTTTTGAAGCAGATCAGACTGATTGAAGCACAAAGCCAGAGCCTTCACAGAATCTCCGTGGACATACAGAGGCCTACAGGCTCCTTTAGCATTGACTTCTTGGGCGGCTTTACAAGCTACTACGACAACATCACTAATATTGTGGTGAAGCTGGAGCCCCGGGGCGGAGCCCAGCACGCTGTACTGGCTAACTGTCACTTTGACTCGGTGGCAAACTCACCAGGTATGTACTTGATTTTTAGTCATTTAAAGTCACTGCAGTCCAGAAAGTTTACTAACGTAGCCCCAACCTGATGAGCAGTTGTCGGGACCATTTTTCCTAGACAGCATTTTCTCATTGTGATGGAAGGCAAGCTAGTTAATACCAGTTTAGAGTCTAACAATTTAATATTCCCTTAAGTTCTTATTGTTATTACTACTGTTATTGTAATTACTAAACAGTGGCCCACAAACCCCAGGACAATACATGAGCTGTTTTTGGTAGACTGAAGTAGTCTTATAGGTTTACCAATGTGTCTGTCCACTTATGAGTGCTACACAGCCAGGGGTTGCAGTAAGGGTTGCTTTGTGTGTACGGGGTAAAGCATCCCTGCATTAAGGGATACGTGGTTTGGAGGACTTTACTTTTGCAGCTTCCGTTCACTTAGAAAGTTAGAGTTACTGCCCTCCTGTCCCTGAGGGCATGGCATATTGGTAGAATACTTAGCACTGTGCTCGTAAAAGACTTGATGTTTAAGACAATGACTGACATGATACATATTTGTCAAATCAGCGTAAATCCCCTACATTGCACCTTTTTTCAAATTTAACTTTTTCACATCATACATTCCAATCCCACTCATCCCATCCTGCCACTTCCACCCTCGGCCCTTGTAGCCCCCCCAAACAAAATTTATAATAAACCAAAAGTGAAAAATAAAAATAAAACAAAAAACACATTAAAAAAAAATCTCAGCGTGGAGGCTGTAGCGTGGCTTGGTGAGTCACACAGTATGTACACCCTTTAGTCCATACCGTTTACCTGTAAATGGTCATTGCAATGAGTCATGGGGAACTTGGGTGTTTTTTAATATAAGATTTCTCAGAAACATGTTTTCAATAGTTTGAATAGTATTTCATGTGTCCTGAGGCCAGACTCTGGGTGTCTTTCTCCTTGCAGTAGCACCAAAGAGTGCAATCTGCATTGGTAAGAGTAATGGTAAGAAAAGTATTTAAAACTTCCTTGAGCTGTTTGATAGTGTATTGGTTGAAGTGCATGTAGCAAAACTTAAAAGAGGCATTAGGCTTCCCCGAAAGTTTCACAGAAAAGTATTGCAATCAACAGTAGTAGCTTGGAGGTGGAGAGATTCAACTAGCTTGAAAGTTGGAGATAAAGTTTTCTTAGAATGTGGAGATAGTGATGTAGTTGTGGGCCACAAGGATTATTTCTTGCTTTTTAAAAAAATACGTATTTCTGAAATGTTTATTTTATTTATGTGTGTGTCTGTGTATTTGTATGCCCACATGTGTGTGGGTAGACTTGAGTCCAGAAGAGTCTGGCAGGCTCCTTGGAGCGGGAGTTTAGGCATCTATGAGCAGTTGTGGCTGGTGTGCCTTCTGGCATCTGAACTTGGCCTCATGGTGAAGTGGCATGCTCTCTTAACTGCTGAGCTCCAAAGATTTGGTTTTTGTCTTGTTTTGTTTTGTTTTTTGAGACAGGGGTTCTCTGTGTAGCCTTGGCTGTCCTAGAACTCAGAGATCCGCCTGCTTCTGCCTCCAGAGTGCTGGAATTAAAGGTGTGTACTGCCACCACCTGGCTTCAAGGGTTATTTTATTTTATTTTTTTTATTTAGAGATGGTGATGTTTTTGAAATATATAGAGTGGAACAGAAATCACTATTGAAATGCTATTGTATGAAGTTCGCTCATTGTTTTTAAGTCCTGAAATCTTTTATCATGTAAGTAATGGCTTCTTACAATGGCCTCGTGTCTAAACCAATGGCATGCATTATCTCTAAAATTTCTTCTCTATATACTCAAGTAAACATTCACAAATAAAACATGCAGAAAGAAAAAAAAAACAGCTAATGTAGGCAGGCAAGAATAGAAAGTAGCATTTACCATGGCATCCTGAGTCTTTTCTACATAAGAAGACCCCTTTTCTGACTTGTCACCTCTGATCACATGGAGCTGGGGGAGATGCTGGGCCTTCTGGCCAGGAGGGGAACATCTGAGGCTCATTAGGCTTTCTTGGGCTTATTGCCTAATTTATTCTTTAACTTCTTAGCTGTTGAATGGGAAAATAGTAGTTAATTTGCTAATAGTGTTGCTGAAAGGATTAAGTGTGAGCAAAATATTAGGATAACGTCTTTGAAGGAAAATCTTCCCTTGTTGGTACTATTGATAGCAATACTCCTGGATTGCTTGAATATACAGCAGGCCCAATATAACCATCTAGAATTACACAGGACATAAACTAGCTTTAACTTGCAACTGGACATTCCTTTGCATTTAGAATATACTTTGCTTATTCAGAACCAGTTTCCACACATTCATTTTTAAAAGGGCAGAAGTTCCTTAACTTATGCTAGGGACACTAGGCAAAGCCACCCACCCTGTGCTCATTATTAAGATGCTTAAATTGGAAAGGGACACATCATACTGTGGTTATTTAAGAGCATTATATTAGAAAGACTGGATGTATAGGTATCAAGCAAATGTAGAAACCCCTTGATTTTTTTCTTTTCTTTCTTTTTTTTTTTAAAGATTTATTTATTGTATACAGTGTCTGCGTGCATGCCTGCCTGCATGACAGAAGAGGGCACCAGATCTCATTACAGATGGTTGTCCACCACCATGTGGTTGCTGGGAATTTAACTCAGGGTCTCTGATTTTTTCTTTACATTTCATAGTTCTTATGTGGGATGGATCCTTGTAAGAAAAGATAAATAAGAGAAAAAGCAGACAAGGCTGTTTCCACATGCAGATGTATCTGGGCAATACCAAGGGAAAATGAACCATTTCTAAGAGGTGCTTCAGCTCTCTGGCTTAGATGGTGGTCATCAAAGAACAAAACTTTTTTGAAAAGTGACAAAGACAAGAACCAGATGGGGTGTAGCTTAGTGGAAGAGTGATCGCCAGTATGTGCAGCCCCAAATTCTAGCCACAATTCTATCCACAATGCTGCTGAAAAACCTAAGCCAAACTAAGGCAGGAAAGGAGAGAGGACCTGGTGTCTGTGGCAGCAAGAGGTGGAGGTGACAGGTATGGGAAGTAAAGTCCAGTGGTGAGGTGTGCTGTCCTAGGCTCTTCAGGGCCTAAGATTGTCTTTGAAGATTAACCTTTGTCCTTCCCGATGGAGGGGAGGCGGACACCTGCAGAGGTTTATGCTCTGCTTTTAGGCAAATGGGAGGACGGTAGAGAATTTTGTTTTTCTATCCCCTGGATTTCTTAGAGTACCAAAACGCCTGTGTTCAAGTACCATATTTTGAATGGCATTTTCTGCTCTCCTCACACAGTGCCATGTGGAGTCCACCAGTGAGAAGACTCTTTGGAGAGCTATTAGAACACACCCCCCTTTTACACGGGGTCTCATGTAGCCCAGGCTAGCCTTGAACTGGTCTCAAACTTGCTATGTAGCTGAGGATGGCCTTGCTGAGTGCCACCATGCAAGCTTTAAATGACTAAAGAGATTTTTGTTTTTTTCAGATTGAACCTATGGCTTCCTGCATGTTAAGTGATGTTCTATTTCTAGTTTAGAAATCATTTTTACCTGAGATTTTATGATACCCATACTGATAGTGTGAAGAAAATATCTGCCAATAATAAGCTTAAGGGTAGCTTTTTACACACTCATCAAATAGTTGTTACCTGTGTGTGTTTGTGCGTGCGTGCGTGCACTCACCTGCTGGGGATGGAACCCAACACCTGTGCTTGCTGGGCAAATGCTCTTTCACTAAGCTGTCCTCCAACTTCAGAAGCGGTATCGAGACATCCTGGGCAGTGTAGTCTAGGCTGGCCTGAGTCTTACCAGCAACTCTGCTTTAGCTGCCCAAGGGCTGGGACTGCGACTTGCACAACCGTGGTTGTTTTAAAGTTCTCAGCAGCATATCTGGATCCGGGAATTGATACCAATTAGAAGTAATGTTATCTAGAGAACCTCACTTAGCACCTCAGGTCTGCTGTGTGGTGCCAGGTCATCGGTAAAAGAGACACTTGAGTTATTTTGGGGTGGCTTCAATTTCAGGGTTTGTTCTAAATGGAAAGGGATGTCAGTTAATCACTCAGCCTTTTTACTGTCCTCGGACTTTAACTTTCTTAAAGGGATTTTGACCCTTTTCTGGGTCTCTTCTAAGACTACAACCATTAAAGTAGGGGAATATGAATGGGAAATTGGTCAGTCAGTCCTGTAAAGGTAAATGTTTTTGAATTTCACTTTTACTTTGAATAAAGAAAAGTCTTACTGCTTGCTTTTTTTTTAAAGGACAGTGTCAAATTGAAAAGAATGTTTATTTCATCTGTTTTCACAAAAGTGGTGCAATTAGCTCTACAGCGTATACCCCTGCTCTAACTGTGACCAGGTAGCGGTTATGTTGTTCTCTCTGACTACTGACTGAATACAGTCCAATCATCACCAAGAGAGCTGTCATTAATATTGTTTCTTTCTGAGCAGAAGTGGGGTTTGGAATTTAACAGAGCCCCAAAGCAAGCATTTTATTTTACCTTGTTACACAGCCTTTCCTAAGTTTTCAAAGAGAAAGGGGGAAACTAAGGTAGCTGTTTCCCAGGGCCAGACAGTGGGGTTGTCTTGTATAATCTGTGAGGTGGAGCCATTGTCTGCTTTCTGACCAGGAAACAGTGAATGACTTCCTGCTCTCAAGTCCCCACTGAATGCTGTAGCACCCTGCCTCGCCTCCCATGTGCACACCCAGAAGCGCTGCCTGCGCTAGGGTGATGTTTATTCACTCTGAATGCCCTTTAAACTGCTATTATGAGAAAAGTCAGATCTCTAGAAAACAGAATTGGTTACTGGACTCCAGTGGCCTCCCACTCTCGTTCAGTGCAGTCTTCTTTTCCACTGCAGCCCTCCTCCTTGGTTACTTTGAGGTGGCTCTTTGCTGCACTGGCTCCCCATATTTCATTCTGTGCTGGTGAAGGATGAGGACCCCTTTGAGCATGCTCACAATATCATGAGTACCTTCTGGCCGTACCTTCTCAGTGTCCTCAGATAGCCGGTGGCTACTTTAACTAGTTTTCACAGTGCTTTTGAAACGCAGCAAGATGGCTCAGTGCTTAAAGGTGCCTGCCGCCAAGCCCCGCTGCCTGAGTTTGGACCCACATCATGGAAGGAAAGGGTGACCTCCTTAAGATTGTCCTCTGACTTGTATCTGTGCGCTGTGGCAAGTGTGCCACCCCTCTCCCCACCACGCACACCAAGTAAGTACATACAAATGTTAAAATAATGGATTTTATTATTTTAAAAATCAGAGCACTAGAGTTCTTTTGATAATCTTTAATTAGTATGATGATTTTCTGACATAGAGGCTGCAGATTGGACTGAGTGTTGTACTTTTCAGTGCTGAATAAGGGCACGGTCTTAGTTCCCTTCTGTGTCTTACCGTTTGCTGCCTTTGTACCGTTCCCTTACTTTATCCCTTCAGAAAAGCCCTGAAGAGTGCTTCTCCATCCAGTGTAAACACCCATCACAGAGAGCTGCCCCCTCTGTAAATGTGAGGTGATAGCGGGGAGGAAGCCATGAGTACAGGAGTAAGATTATTCCAGAGGATGGCGGAAGAGGATAAACGCCAGCTGGCCTTTGGCCTTAGCTGGTTAATTCATTAACACAGATGCTGAGTGCGTACTGTAATCGTGGTCCTGGGTACCATTATGCCATTGAGTAGACCACTTCTTGTCTTTATTGGGCACAGTTGTCACCCTATGACAGTTATGCTTCTGGATGCAGCTGTCAGGATGCTTCTCTGAGGGGAGCGCTGCATTCCACACCAGCACTGAAAGCCACTGATACTCCCAGAAGTGACTGTGTTTCTCTGACTCCAAGGTGCCAGCGATGATGCAGTTAGCTGTGCAGTGATGCTCGAGGTTCTCCGAGGCATGTCCCTGTCGTCAGAACCCTTGCAGCATGCTGTGGTGTTTCTCTTCAATGGTGCTGAGGAAAATGTCTTGCAAGTAAGATTCATTGTTTTAAATATTTGATTTGAATAATGAGAGTAATAATGATTGGTAACACTGTGTTTTATTAGTAATATGAGTAATACTATAAAATAATTAGCAAAACAAATATTGTACTTTAAAAATTCCAATGATTGCAGACATGCTCAGTAGTTAGAAACACAACTGAGAACAGCTCATCTTGCTAGGATGCGATTCTTTTGTCTGTTTTCATTTGTTTTTCCCTGAGGACAGTGTTTCTTTGATAGCCTGGACTGTCCCAGAACTAACTCTGTAGACCAGGCTGGCCTCAAGTCACAGAGATCTGCCTGCCTCTGCCTCCTGACTGCTGGGTTTAAAGGTGTGTGCCACCACTGCCTGGCTGTTTTCACTTTTAGTTTTTGAACAGGGTCTTGCCGTGTCTCCCATGATGGCCTGGTACTTGCCATCTTCTTGCCTCAGCTTTCTGAGTGCTAGGATTACAGGCATGTGCCACTGTGCCCAGAAAAGTTATCATTACTCTCTTCTGAGAGTCTTTCACCTCCGAGTTTCAGAGAAATGATCCGAGGAAGGTACTGACAACAGGAATGGCCAACCATATGGATTTCACTCCTGTATTTTCTTTCTTTTAACACCGGTGTATTCTCACAGTGGCTTTCCGCTTGGCCAGCTGAACACCATTATATACAGAAAGATGCCTTTGGAGTCTGCCTTTGAGAAGTGTTTACTTTGCTCTCATAGTCCCCACCTCTTCAAGATAGCCATTCTGTCGTGCAAATAAACAATATAAAACCATATTTTAACCTACATTTGTTTCTCTCCTCATTAAGGCCAGTCATGGTTTTATTACTCAGCATCCCTGGGCCAGTTTGATCCGTGCATTTATTAACCTGGAGGCAGCAGGTGTAGGAGGGAAAGAACTTGTGTTCCAAACAGGTAAGTGAGGCTGTACACGGAGCGTTTTGGCTCAGTTCTAATCTTAGGACGGTGGAGCGTTTTTCAGTGTCAGCTCTTTTCAGAAGCAGTCTCTTGAGTGAGATTAATTTTTAAGGTGGAAGATAATTTTAACTTGTCTTTGTGAATTTTTTTTGGTGTGTACATGTGTGATATATGCACGTGTTCGTATGGGTGTGTGTGTGTATGTATGTGTGCACATGCTTGTGGTAGCTGGATGTGTTAACATCCAGTGTCTTCTTCAGTTGCATTCTACCTTATTGAGAAGCTGAGACAGGGTCTCTTGCTGAACCTGGAGCTCACCATTTCAGCAAGGCTGGCTGGTCATTGCTCCAGCAGTCTTCCTGCCTGTCCTTGTTAGTTTTTTCAAACAAAATTATGTGATCAACATGTGGCTCCTGTATAGTACTTATTATATGGAATATTGTTTAAAACATCTTATGTACATTAAGTTATTTAGTTCTCAAAGCAACTTGAGGGATACATGCTGCTATGCTTCTACTTTACAGATGAAGAATAGAGGCGGGAGGGTCTAATTTGTGAGGTTTTATAGTTGGTATAGCATGGTTTGAACCTGAGCGATTCAGGCTCAGACTTGGTTCAGAGCCAGTAACTGGATTGTAATATGTGCTGGTTGTTTCCTTTTTTTTGGCAACATGACACCGACTGAACTGGAAAGAGAGTCTCAGCTGAGGAACCATGTCCATCAGATTGGCCTGTGGGCATGTCTGTGTTTGTTTTCTCGTTAATGATTGCTATCGAAGGGCCCAGCTCACTCTAGGTGGTAGCACTCCTATGCAGGTAGTCCTGAGTTTTATAAGAAGCAAGCCGAGCAAACCGTGGAGAGCAAGCCAATAAGCAGCCATTCCTCCGTGGCCTCTGCTTTTGATTTTGCCTCTGGATTTCTGACTTGAGTTCCTGCCTTAGCTGCTGTTGGGATGGACTCTACCCTGTAAACTAAATGAACCTTCTCCCCGCAAATTCCTTTGTCAGTGTTGCATCCCAGCAGCAGAGAAGCGAGTGAGGACATTATATAAAATGTATTAAAGTGTGGTGCTTGCATTATGTTATTACAAAAAGTGTAATAAAAGTAATATTCAGCTGGGTAGTGGTGGCACACGCCTTTAATCCCAGCACTTTGGAGGGCAGGGGGATCTCTTGAGTTCGAGGTCAGCCTGGTCTACAGAGTGAGTTCCATGGCAGCTGGGGCAACACAGAGAAACCCTGTCTCAAAAAACTATTAAAAAAAATCACCATCATATAATGGTGAATATTATTTTTATTAATTATGGATGATTATAAGGATTTAAAATGACAATTATGAATTAAAATGAGAAAATTTACTCAAAGTTTAAGGGATCTAACTCTATCACTGAATTAATTTTAAAATATCAGAAAAGGAAAGCAACCATTTGTTTCTATTTAGAAGCTCTCTGGCTGTTAAATACAATTATATTATATTATATATAATTATATGTATTTTTTATAATTAATTAAATTAAACATTATGCTCAATAGGCAGAGAGAGTTTAAATCTTAGGCTAAAACTTTCCTGAAGATAACAGGGTATAATCGATAAGTACCCTGTCTTTGTCATTTTAGCAGAACCTACAGCTCGGTTTGCTCAGCCAAGGCTTGTGAAGACCTGACGCTGGAAAGTCCCTCCCTTGTCCTGCCTCTGCTAGAAATGTGGGCAAAGCATCAATGCGTTTTAGCCACACACAAAGCTTCTGCCAAAAGCTGCTCTTGTTGTTAAAGTCAAAGCGATCTTACTGGTATCCCTGGCTGCCCTTGAACTCCTGATCCTTCTGCCTCTACCTTCAGAGAGCTGGGATCCTAGGCACGTCTTACCATGCCTGACTGTCTTAATGGCGAGTAGTGTTCTGGGTCAGATGGACGGAGGAGATGACTAAGGTGGTAGAGGCTTTCTCTAGCATCTTCAAGAAACATGGTGTTGTTTAAGTTTTGAAATTATGCTAAGTGCTTTGTAACCTAAACAGTACCATAATTCACTACTCTCTCAAAGTTACTTTACACTCTTACCTCTCAAGATGGATCTGTATTGTTCTTCAGTTACACCTTTAGGAAATTCAGGGTTGCCAAGTTGGTCGTGTAGGCCTTTAACCCCAGCCTGTGGTGAGCGGAGTTGGGCGATCTGCAAGTTCCAGGTCTACATAGGGAGTTCAGGTCAGCCAAGGCTACGCAGCCTTGACTCAAACACACACACACACACACACACACACACACACACACAGAGTGAGAGAGAGAGAGAGAGAGAGATGAGAGAAATGAGAGAAATTCAAGGGCACGAGATGAGATACAGCAAGATTTTTTTTTAACTGTCAAATTTTACTATTTTCTCTTTAATCAGCAAGGAGCAGCTGAACTCTAATATCTGAGAGAGAGGTAGCTGCTTTGCACCCCCTCCACCCCATTTCTTGGATATCATCCAGGATAGGAGGAACACATTCAGCAGCTCCCAAGTGAAAAAGGAGCCGCAGAGCTCTAAGCAAGGAGCACAGTGAGTCCCACCTGCTGTGAAAACCCCAGGCTGTTCTAGACAGCCGTGTGTCTTCTGTATTTCCTCTGCCAGACGCGTACTGTAGACTAAGTGCCTTCCTCTTCATGTCTGTGCTATCCTGCCCAGAGAGAATGCCACTCACTGCCTGTAGACGGCCAGCTTTCCTGTGGTGCTCTCTCTAGAAAGCTCATTAGTGGTTGTGCTTGACCAAGAGGGCAGCGCCCTCAGGCCAGCAGTGGAGATTGTGTTTGAGAATGTGTGCCAGATGGCCATTCTCAGCCTTTTTGTGCGTGTGAAACTTGTCCTGTCCTGGCTTTTCAGACAAAGCAGTTGTACTCTCCAGCGCTCCACTGTCAGCTCAGAGGGAGATGGTCATTTGGGGAGCTTTCGGTGGCTGGAATAGTCATTCTTACTTCATGTCAGAAACAGTGGCCCACCAGACCAGCACTGTAGTGAGTCAGAATACAATCTTACAAAATTTAAACAGATTAAACCATTAATATATGTTCCATTTTGAAAAATTCAGGCTCCACCAACTGAGTATAAGAAATTGTGGCATTTGCAGCACTCTGAGAAAACCAGTGTTATAATTTGCTCTATATCCTTCTAGGATTTTTTTAATAGTGTGTATTTATGCACATGAACACATACACACATGATTTCCTTATGTGATATTTTACAACAGCAGCCTTCTTTAGAATTAATATATATATACATATATTTAAATCATGGCTTATATCAAGTTCACTTACTTAGTGGTAAAATTCAGTGGTTTTTTTTTTAAGGTATTTCCACATAGTAGTGTACACTATCATAATTCTAGAGTATTTAAGAAAATGTTTATTTATGTGTATATACTCATTTCTGTGTGAATGTGTGTGCGCATGTCTGTGCAGGTACCCAGAAAGGTTCGAAGAGGTCATACACCCTTGGAGCTGGAGTTAGAGGTGTCTTGTCCTTGTGACCACGGAGCAGCCCCCAGCTCCGAGGACATTTCCGTCACCCCTGAGAGCCCCCGTGCTCAGTGCTTGCTGCTGCTCACATTTCCTCGGTCAGCTGGCCGCCTGTGGCTGTGCTGAAGGAGCTTTCTGTTAACCTTGTGTTATGTTGTCTTGTTTCGTTTCAGGCCCTGAAAATCCTTGGTTGGTCCAGGCTTATGTTTCGGCAGCCAAACACCCCTTTGCTTCTGTGGTGGCTCAGGAGGTTTTTCAGAGTGGCATCATTCCTTCTGATACCGACTTCCGAATCTACAGGGATTTCGGAAACATTCCAGGTATTCTGTCAGTGGTCACAGGCTATTGTGTCCAAAGGAAACTTTACTTCTGGAAGATTCTAATAGCTTCTGAGAGGACACTGTATGTGAGGGCTTTATCTTCTGACTCACCATGTAGTGTTCTCGATGCTATTCTTTAAAAACCCTCTCATAATCTAAGTGCCGCCTCCTGTAGGGAACCGTGTACCACAGTGGGTGACGGAGAGAACTGGTTAGTACTCCATCCCCAAAGATGCCAAGGAGCCTCAGGGTCTTTGACTCCCATACTGTTATCTTACTTTTCCAACTCCTTTGGCGATTTGAACAGTTTACTCGAAATTTAAATTTTGCTCTTAACTGTCCAAATTCCATCCCCCAAACTTTCTTCCCTAATGTGTGGCTTATACTGCTTATTTAATTATTATGTTTTAAATTATGGACTGCAGTTATAGATTTTTGTAAGAACAGAAAAGGGTTTATGACATTCATGAATATGACAGGCTCAGTCTCATACTTTGCCGTTTTGTCTTTTAGAATTTAGTATGTTAAACAAACAGGCTTAACACAAGTCCAATCTTTAAAGTAAGATGACCTTTTCCATTGTCTGTCTTAGGAATAGACTTAGCTTTTATTGAAAATGGATACATATATCACACCAAGTATGACACAGCGGACAGAATTCTCATAGATTCCATTCAGAGAGCAGGTTGGTATTAACAGGTTTGGCTTTTGACATAAGATGATGAAATATCTAGAAAGTTCATTCTATTGCCTGTGTGGTTGAGTTAGGTTTGGCGTTGGAAAGATGAGGGCTTGAATGTTAGTCTTTACTGTCTGATTTAGCAATTAAAGTCACTGCGATTACTTAGAAAGGAGTGGCTCAGGGCTGTGGTGGTAATTTACTGTGAGATTTGGAAGGGCTGGTCCCGGGCTTGTAGGATTGTCAGAGGTAGCATCAGGGTTTGTGGCACAGCGGAGAGTAGAGAATGATACCATGGCCGATAGGGTGGTGAGGACGAATGAGGCCCTTACCCAGCACAGAGCATTGCAGTGCTTCCCGGAGAGCTAGAGGCAGTAGGGAGACAAACTTGAGCCTTAAAAAGTTGATAGGGTTTTGGGCTCTGGAGAGAAGATGACTTTTTGTTTTGTTTTGTTTTTCGAGACAAGGTTTCTCTGTAGCTTTGGAGTGTGTACTGGAACTTGCTCTGTATACCAGGCTGGCCTAGTCTGGTCTACAGACCAGAAATCCATCTGCCTCTGCCTCCCAAGTGCTGAGATTAAAGGTGTGTGCCACCACTGCCTGGCCCAAGAAGATGACATTTTAAGTAAGAGCACAGCATGGGGAAGGAGGAAACAGGGTGGGGCATGGGGGTGGTGGCTCTCAGATAGAATGAAAGTCTTTTCAGAAATAGAAGATAAGGTTGAAGCATATGTGGGATGGAAATTGTAGATGGCTTCAAAAACCATCAAGGATTTGGTGGTAGGGTGCTACCTAACATGTGTAAGGCCCTGGACTCCAATCCTAGCATTGAAAAACAGTGCTTGATGCGATGGCTCAGCAGATAAAGGCACCTGCTGCTAAACCTAACAGCCTGAGTTGGATCCCTGGGACTCACATGGTGGAAGGAGAGAGCCAACTCTGGGAAGTTGTCCTGTGACCTCTAGATTGGAGGTGTGCAGCACCTCCAATAAATAAAATGTGATTTAAATTTTTTTTTTAATTCAGAAATAAGCTAAAGGAATAAGGCATCATTGCAGGACTGAGTCTCTAAGTGAACTCATTAAGGAGATTTTAAGTGTTACATGTCTGACAGTGCAGTGTGGGGTGGAGGGTGTGGAGTTAGCATTCTGACAGCCATATTCATGGAGTAGGAAGAGCCTTGACTGATGCTGACAAAAGGAGGGTGCTGGGAAGGTTGGTATGCGCATTTTATTAGGACAGTGTGTGTGTGTATGTGCGCGCACACACACATAGAACCCTCCCCACTTCATGCACAGAGTTGTGTCAGTCTGGCAGGCTCTGTTTAGCTAGGTCCCACCATTCCTACTTGCTGTGTAGGCTCCAGTGCCTAGTGCGTGTCAGCACCTGCCCTCTGCTCCGAGACGCTAGGATTATAGGCTTACATTGCCACACCTGACTCACCTTGTAAGATTTTAAGTTTTTTAAAAATATTTTTTTGTTTTGTTTTTTGAGGTAGTATTTCTCGATGTAGCCAGCTTTTGAGGTAGTATTTCTCGATGTAGCCTACGCTGGCCTTGAATTTGTCACCCTTCTGCCCTCTAAGTGTGCTTTTTACTGTTATTTGTCTGGTTTGTCACCTTGAAGTACTGGGGAGCAGACCCAGGCCTTGTGTGTGCATTTTAGGAAAGCATTATATCACTGGTCCCTCAGCCACCTCTCCAGCCCATTTGAGAAATATTTTTGTCTTATTTTTGTTTAAGAGAAGGTCTTGCTGTATAGCTCAGGCTAGCTTTGAATGTGCTGTGTAACCTAGGCTGGCCTTGTATTCACAATCCTCCTGCCTTTGCCTCCACTTCCTGATATCTCTTAACATGATTTAACAACTTGTTCTGTGCTGACCGACTTCATGGGAGGCTTTTGTCTGTTTCTAAAAACACTGAATTTCTAGTCTTGAGAACAAGGTCTTGTGTGGCTATAATGTATTCCACAAGTAAGGCCTGAAGTGGAGCTTTGGGGTTGTATAGCTGATCTTAGGGAATAGCTGTAATAGAGGGCCAAGGTTGAGCTTCTCATTGGAGAGGAAGAGGAGCAGGAGCAGGGCCTCACCTAGGAAATTTGCTAAGAAGGGAGAGCAGTGGATGATAAGAAGGGTGCCTACTCACATTCTCTCAAGGCGCTTCTGTTTCGG
This sequence comes from Myodes glareolus, assembly GCF_982192425.1. Lineage (NCBI taxonomy): Eukaryota > Metazoa > Chordata > Mammalia > Rodentia > Cricetidae > Myodes > Myodes glareolus. Next base: position 32,507,695 of record NC_142032.1, read on the forward strand.
CTAGTGCCTGACCTAATTCTGCTGTGCGTGTATGCGTAAGTCATGATCTAGTGGTTTACTAGCCCTTCTTATCTTTCTTACTAAAAGGTGACAACATTTTAGCAGTTCTTAAATACCTAGCTACATCTGACATGCTGGCTTCTTCGTCTGAGTATCGACATGGAAACATGGTCTTTTTTGACGTGTTTGGCCTCCTTGTCATTGCATATCCTTCTCGTGTTGGCTCAATAATAAACTACATGGTGGTCATGGCGGTCGTTGTGTACTTGGGGAAAAAACTGCTGCAGCCCAGACACAGGAGTAAGTATTCCCTCTAAGGTGTGGGTACTGGAACGGGGATGGGATTTGCTGGAGAGATTTGAGCTATTGCTTTTGCTTCTTCCCAGGAAGTACAGCATCTTAGGAGAATATTACTTGATTTATATTTTTTAGAAATTCCTAGATAAGTATTGAACTCGTATGCTCATTATACTTCCAGGGGTGGTGAAGTCAGCCGTTTTTATGCCCTCACCTTGACGCTGGGAAAATTAGCTGATTTGTCTGCCTTGGCAAATTAATAGAAGGCAGGGATCTGTGGGCAGCTGCTCCATGCGCTCCTTGAGCTGTCGGCCGTCCAGTAAAGTTACTGGTGTACCAAACACAACTTCAGAGAGTGCTGCTGCCATATGAAGAAACTGTTAGAATGTTTTCCCTACTTATTAATTACAAAGTTTAATATTTCTTGAAATACAGTAATATTTCATACTGTTTTCAATCTTTAGCTTGTGTTAAAAGTAAAATTTACATACAACCAAAAAGAAAAAAAAGGTTTGTAGAAGTTGACTTTTTATTTTTTGAAAAAAAAATATGTTTTTTTTATGTGTGGGTGTGGGCACATGCACAGGTGTGTAAGTCAGAGGGCAGCTTGTGGGATTTGGCTCTCTCCTCCCACCGTGTGGGTCATGGAGTCATACTGAGGTCATCAGCTTGACCTGCTGAGCTGTCCTGCTGGCCCTGTAGATTGACTGTTAGTGAAAGGTTCTGTTAAGTCTTCTACCCTACACACAGGCCATCAGTACAGTTCAGAAGATGGATACAGCGCTTCTGGTTAAACTGTTCCCTTTTACCTGAATGAACTGTTTCAGAGTCTAAATTGTTATATGTTATTCAATATAAGTATTTAGCGGCAATTTAAATAGTTTTTTATCACCAGGTATTTTCCCTGTCATTGTTTTCCAGTGTTAGCATGTTTTAAAACACTTTTACATTTATTTATTCATCTATTAGTGTGTGTGTGTGTGTGTGTGTGTGTGTGTGTGTGCATGTATGGGGGTGGTAGTGTGCCATGGTGTGTTTGTGTGAACTCAGTAGGCCAGTTGTGGGCTTCAGTGCGGTGGGGTCTGGGATTGACCTCAGGTTTTTGGGCTTGTATGGCAAGGGTACTTGCTGCTCAACCATCTTACCAGCCCTAGTCTACTGTCTTTTAGCAAGTGTTTATATGGAACTTTGCCTTTTGAATATCCTTGCTAATATTTTGATACAGCATCACAAAAATGATGATGATTCCCTTCTCTTTCCCCAGTCAGGAGTGATTGTCCCTGTGTGACCTCAAGAGTTTTAATGCCCTAGGATCTGGTGTGCTCCTTGAATACCACCCTTTATTTTACCTCCTTCTTGTGCTTTACAGTTGGTTTTAATATTTGTCCCTTTAGCACTGCTAACTGGTTTTGTAATGATTTGATCAAGATGGTGATATTACCTTTTGTTTTCTGTTCATCAGATGCTGACTACCCGAGAGACTTCTTCTGTGGACTTGCCATCACGTTCATTGGCTGGTTCACTAGCCTCGTCACCGTTCTCATTATAGCAGTGTTCATCTCTCTCATTGGACAGTCTCTCTCCTGGTACAACCACTTTTATATTGCTGTTTGCCTGTATGGAGCTGCGACAGTGGCCAAAATAATACTCATACATACCCTTGCAAAAAGATTTTATTATGTGGTAAGTGGTTGATGTGTGATGTGGTGTTTTGTGTTTTACTTTTTACTTCTTTTTTTCTTTTCCTTCCTTCCTTCCTTCCTTCCTTCCTTCCTTCCTTCCTTCCTTCCTTCTTTTTCTTTCTTTCTTTCTTTCTTTCTTTCTTTCTTTCTTTCTTTCTTTCTTTCTTTCTTTCTTTCTTTCTTTCTTTTCCTCCTTTCAAGAACTGAAGAGGAACAAGTGAAATTTATTGTGTTTGGTCTCTCAGAGCTATTAGAAATTGTTTAGCTTGGCTATAGCAAATGCTGTCATGGTGTTAATTTCCTGGAGTTTTCTTATTCTGAGAATTGGGATGCAGAATTCAAGGTGAATTACAAGCTGTGCTTTCCACAGCATTTAGAATGCTGTGGCTGCGATCATACTTTTCTCAGAGTGGCTTCAGTATCCCAAAGAATCACACTGAGGCTTAGGATCACACGCCTGTTCTCAGCATGGGTCTCTGTGTAAATCCGAGTGCGGTTGAATATTGTTGGTGGGAAGAGATGCTGAGTGGAACCCCACTCGCTCTCACTGATGGCAGCGGTCTGACCATAGCACGCAGTGCTGAAGGCACAGTGGAAGAGTAATATGCTCAGCTTTCACGTCACAGGGATGCATTTACTTTGACAGTGCTGGAGATCAAACCCAGGGCTCTGCACATGCTTGAGCAAGTGCTCTGCACTGATCTGTGTTCTTGGGCCTCTCGTTACTTTTTTTTTGGTGTATATTTATATTCATGTACATGGGTGTTCATGTATATGTGTGGTGTGCACACACACACGTGAAGGTCAGGACAACCTCAAGTGTTCCTCTTTAGCTATCTACTTTTTTACCCCTTCACAAAGAAGTTTTTAGTTCATTTGTCCTCTCCTCAGAAATGCAGAGAACTTCTTCTCCGTTTGCGTTCTGTCAGCACCAGCCGGGCCCTGCACTCCCCTCACTATTCTTGTGTTCATTTCGCTGTTCTCTAGAGGTCTTTTCTTCTCAAAGGGGCCATGTCCTGCAAGTCTGTGTTTACGCTCATTCTTCTTTGCATATTCCAAAGACTCATCAATCATAACAAAGCCAGTTAGTCTTGCACCACCAATATATATGTTCTGTATCCAAATCCAGAATGTCATCTGGTGTGGTTTTGTACATTTTGCCTCGAGTTCCCCAAATTTCTGCCTTTTGCTCCTGTCTTCCCAGGGCAAAGGGCATCAGTGACCATTTGTTTCCTCTGAGGCAGCTGAGTCACGAACTTCCCTGTCTGGATGGTTACCGTGTCATTCTTGGTGGCTGCAGGCCCGGAATAGTCGAGGAGGAAAGGAGCACCTTGCTGTTTAACACCAGGTCTCTCACTGGCCTGGCCTTGCTTATTAGGGCTAGGTTGGCTGGCAGATTCTCAGGGATCTTCCCCTGTTTCTCTGCCTACTCAAGCTGGGATTACCAGCAAGGGCTATTTTACCCAGCTCATTTACGTGGACTCTAGGGTTGAAATACAAGGTTCCCATCCTTGTGTATTAAGCACTGTACTCTCTCCTAAGCCCCACTTTTTTGCTTTTACTTTTGAGACAGGGTCTCACTAAATTTCCTCAGGCTGGCCCTGAGCTCACACTGTATCCCAGGTGGGTCTTGAATATGTGCTCCTTCTACCTCCGCTTCCTGGATTGCTGGGATTGCAGGCCTGTACCGCCAATATGCCGGTGGTTTCAGGCTCTTAGCTGAGTGCTCCATGAGAATGGGATACCTTCTTTGCGCTCAGCTTCATTTGGTGTTGTATTTTGTGCATGTGGACTAGAGTGCTTTCAGAATGCAGAGGCAAGAGACATGGGTTTTGAATTAAGAGATGTTATCACGTCATCACAAAGATGGTAACATTTGAATGGGGCTTTAGACGCATTAATGCCTGATAGAGATCAGGCTGCTGATCAGTCAAAACTGGGAACATGCAAGACATATTCTAGTGCGGTAAAGACGGGATACTAACCATAACACACAAAAAGTGGGCCAGGGTGAAACTGGAACTTGGCCTAAAAATCAGTTAGACCACCATTAACCTGTTCTTAGCAGGATAGAGTTGAGTGGTTTTGTGATTTAGTAGGAAAACTCTGACAACTATATTGGAAAAGGACGGGGGAGGGAGGGACCAACAGAGATGTGGATGAACGCAGTTTTGAAGACTAGTATTTTATTTGTTCTGCTTTGGCATGTACTGTAAAACATGCTCAGTAACTGCAGTGTTCCTTACTAAGCTCTCTGAGTGCATTACTACTGTTACTAATGTTCTGAATATTTTGAGGCAGAGTCTCATTGCATTCCCAGATTGGGTAATAATCTTGCTCTGTAGCCCAGTCTGGCTTCAGACTTGAGGAGTCTGACTCAGCCTCCCAAGTGCTGGGTCCATAGGTGTGCATTGCCCATCTAGCCTTCAGGTTGAGTTCTGGGAATTATTTCTTTTAAGATCACACCTGTTAACACAGGGTTGGGACCTAAGTATTCAACAACTCAAACCTGTTTGCCAGTGAACTTTAAAGTGGGGTCTCTAGAGTCAGAAATGATAATGGAGAGAAAAAAGCTTTGAGGCGAGCCGTTCCCTCTTTGGTGTCTGCACTGTAGTTATAATTCGAGGTTTGCATTTATGGGGTCACTTTGGCATATGCTAAAATGTTTGAAGTTCCATAGGTACCTTTCTTTCTCAAGTAGTATAAGGTGCCCCTGGACTCCATGTCTTTTAAAAGGAACTTCAAATGTGTAAGAAGGTATCAAGAGTAGAAAAAAGTGACAAAGAAGATGAAATAGCAATAGGAAAGAGGAAAATCGAGCCACACGCCCACCATGGCCCTTGCTGTGAAGGGTGGGCGGTTTGATGAGTGCCCTCCGATGCCGCAGCAGCTGGCAGTGGCCTTCATGGATTACTAGATTGCTTGAAACAGTGTTTGGAAGTTGCAGAAGCAGAAAAAGGATATGGAATGGATGCCTTTAGGAATCTTTTTACTGTGGGACATTTCCAAGCCTCAGATAGAAAGAGCAGTGTAGCTCCTGCCTTGTTTGTCTTGCTGGATTACCTTGTCCTGTGCAGCAGTCACAACCACGCCCATCTGGCGGGAGCAGCAGTGTGTTTCCTTCATCAGTTTGAAGGGCTGACTCTGATGAAAATAAGATGCATTTGGCCTTGAAGAAATTGTAATAAAAGATCTTTATGAATGACTGTGAACAAGATTGCATTTCTCTTTCTTTCAGAATGTCAGCAACCAGTATCTGGGAGAAGTGTTTTTTGACACCTCGTTGTTTGTGCATTGTGCTTTTCTTGTTGCTCTCACTTACCAAGGGTTTTGCTCTGCATTCATGAGTGCTATCTGGGTAGCATTTCCGTTGCTCACAAAGCTTTGTGTGTACAAGGACTTCAAGAAGCACGGTAGGATAATTTTGGTTTTTTATAAAAATGAGAACTGTGTTAAAAATGCAAGGCTCCTAGAGATTATTTGCTTATTTAATTAGTTGGCTTTTCAAAATATTTAATTTTTTTTTTTTGATTTTTCGAGACAGGGTTTCTCTGTAGTTTTTGGTGCCTGTCCTGGAACTAGCTCTTGTAGACCAGGCTGGCCTCGAACTCACAGGGATTCGCCTGCCTCTGCCTCCCGAGTGCTGGGATTAAAGGCGTGCGCCACCACCGCCCGGCTAAAATATTTAATTTTTTATGTCATGTAAATATTTATCTTGGCTAGGTGGTGGTGGTGCACGCCTTTAATCCCAGCACTCAGGAGGCAGAAACAGGCAGATTTATGTGAGTTGAGGCCAGTCTGGTCTACAGGAACTAGTTCCAGGACAGGCTCCAATGCTACAGAGAAACCCTGTGTCAAAAAGCCAAAACAAAACAACTTATGCTATATACCCCATTCCAAGCTCATGGTTTTGAACATATACTACTATATTACTTTAATCCTCCCTGATGAAAATGTCGGATTGCACTAGATCAGATCACATGTCAAAGGGACTAGAGTCACACCTGATTCAGTTTCTGTCAGGTGCCAGAGTGGGTGAACACTGTGGAAATGAGCCCTGCTTCTTATCATAGACTTTCATAGGTTTGTATTCTTTCTTTTTTCTAGGTGCCCAAGGAAGATTTATTCCTCTTTACCTTTTGGGGCTGTTTATCCCATATATTTATGGACTGTATCTCATCTGGGCTGTATTTGAGATGTTCACTCCTATCCTTGGAAGAAGCGGTTCGGAAATCCCTCCAGATATTGTGCTAGCCGCCATTTTGGCTGTCTGTGTGATGATTCTTTCCTCATATTTTGTAAGGAAAACTGGATTTTTTTCGTTTTTATTTTTTATATACGTTATGACTTTAGCTGTACTGGATTCTGTGAACTTTAGTTGCTTGTACTTTATTAAGAAAAAAATTAAAAGATAGGGTCAATGTCTGTGGGTTTAGTATACCAAGAAGATGAAAAGGACGTGGTGATGCCCTTCAACCCCAGCACTAGGGAGGTATAAACCAGGGTCTGTGAGTTCCAGACCAGCCGGGGCTGCATGATGAGGTCCTGTTTTACTGTCACTGTTTTCATGTTTAAAATATATATAAAATACACACACACACACACACACACACACACACACACACACATATTGCCTTCTAGCTACCCAGTTTCCCCTCTTTTGTGTTCTCTTCCCCCTGCTTCCTCCCCGTTTGGAGACAGGTTCTCACTCTTGTCTGGAACTATGTAACCCAAGCTGGCCTTGACTTTGGTATTCCTTCTGCTTCAGCCTCCCAAGTGCTGGAAGCCATCATACCTCGCTTCCAAATCCTCTTTTCAAGTGGTCTTCTATTCTAGCAGATATGGGTGTGTGGACTGTGAGGTGCTCTGTACCTGAACTTCTAGAATAGTCCCTGTGAACATGGTTTGAAGACAGTAGTTAAGAGGCCAGTGTTCATACAGAGTATGTTCAGAAATGTTGGTGTGTGTCATTGAGGGATTTTCATTCTCATTTTACTACTTCATTGCTGTTATGTTAAATCGTGCTTCTTGCGGGGCTACCCAAGCATGCTTTTGTCTGTCAGTCTCTCAGGTGTACTGCCAGGGATGGAGTCTTACCTTTGCTTGTCTGGGCTTCTTTCCTCATGGGACTCCTAAAGGAAAGAAAAGATAGTTGATTAGTGTGAACCAGAACCCTCAGGCAAAGGTTCTGAGCTGAGCCTCTCTAGAGAAAGCAGCTCTTTTGTGCTTTTTCTTACTGAGCACCTAGAGGGATGCCTTGAGGTCTGAGGCTGGGGAATAAGAGGAGGCAGGATGGAGTCCCTGCCCGCTTAGCTGCTCATGGACAGGATAGTGAGCTTTTTCATACCCTGCAGTAAAAGGAGTTTCTTGTGGAAATTAGGTTCTGAAGACCCAGGGAGGTAAAGGAGATGCCATAGTCAGAGTCTCCATCATCCACAGAAGCCTCTTCAGCTGCCAGGAGAGCTCTGCACAGCACACAGTGGTTCCTGTGCATACTGCTTGCTGCTGGCCACACTAGTGCTGAAAGAGACGCCTATCCCAACTGTCTGCTTTATGGTACAGATTAATGACCGGGCTGTAAGCTTATTAAGCACCTTACTGATAGGTGCTTGCCTCACATGCATGAGGCCCTAGGTGCTGTTCCCCAATACTGAAATGACCCCTCCTCCCGACAAACAGCAAAACCTACAAGGTAGTGATTACAGAGGTGGATGGAATCCTAATGTTTGTTGTTACTTCTAGGTTTTCCCCTATTTTTATTTTATTTAAAAAAACAAAACAAGCTATCTTTTTTTTTTCATCTTACATACCAATCCCAGTTCCCACTCCCTCCCCTCCTCCCTTTCCCTCCACCTTTCTCCCCAAACCCCCATCCACTCCTCAGAGAGGGTGAGGCACATTGCTTTGGGGAAGGTCCAAGGCCCTCCCCACTCTATCTAGGTGAGCACTAGTAGTACCGCTTCAACCCTGTATTCTGTATTTGCTAAATGTTCTTGCTTTTCTTATCACTGTGGCAAAATGTCTGGCAAAATAAGAAAGGAAAAAATTATTTTGATGGTTCCTGAGGGTGCTGTTCATCATGGTGGGAAAGGCATAGTGGTGCTTCTGGTGCTGGGAACCTGTGGCAGGTCTAGATGAGATCATGACAAGAAGCCAGGGATGACAGACTTAAGACCTACTTTCTCCACTTAGACCCTGTCTCCTTAATTGCTACAGTTTCCCCAAGTAGTACCTATCAGCAAGGGGCTAAGTGTTCAGACACATAAACTTGAAGGACACATTTCACATTCAAACCCTAATCATAGAGAGATAGGTTTGCTTCTGTGAGGATGACAGTAGGTAGAAGCCTGGACATGGAGACACATAACTGCAATCCCAGCACTTGGGAGACTAAGGCTGGAAGATCATGAGTTTGAAGCCAGGCTCTACTACATAGTTAGACCCTGTCCTAAAAAACAAACAATACAACCGTAAAGGGAGAGTAGAGTTCTGTCCTCTGTGAATGGGAGCCTGGTTTAAGGTAGTTATGAATTATGAGTCAGGTTTTCATTGGATTTATTCTTCTAGAGCAGCGGTTCCCAACCTTCCTAATGCTGTGACCCTTGTAATACAGTTGGTACTTCATAACTATAATTTTGCTACTGTTATGAATCATAATGTGAAACCCTGTGTTTTCTGATGGTCTCAGGTGACCCCTTTGAACTGGTAGTTTGACCCCCAGGGTGAGAACCACTGTCCTAGATGATTGGAACTTTTGGTGCCTACAAAGGTGATTCAGTTATAGGCTATTTGAATTCTAGTCCATGGTCATGTAGAAGCAAGAATAATGAACCTGTGAAACTGGAGATGAGGAAAGTCTCCAGAGCATGACTCTTAGAAGCCAGAAGGATGAGATTAAAATGTAGTATATAAAGTATATCTTATTAGGGATTTTTTTTTTGAGAGAATGACTCTTGGAATATTAAAAACAATTTACAACTGGACATGCTGGTATGTACCTGTAGTCCCAGCACTTGGGAGGCAGAGGCAGGAGGATTGGCCAGGCTGCTCTACACAGTGAGTTATAGGTTAGATTAGGACAAGGCTATGCAGTAAGAACCTGTGTCAAAACAACCATTCTTCCCCTAAAACAAGCAACTTTATTTCCTTTTTGTTACTGTGTGAAATGGTGCTCTTAGGGTTTTCTCTCTCTGTTTTCTTACTTATGTGTCCTAGTGTTGAAGACACTGGCTTCTAACTGTGAGGTTTCTCCTTGGGTAGACACTGAATCATAATGTTTACTGCAGAGAAGGTGCCTAGTCATTGAGGCTTTATTACATAGATAGTTTAGAAAACAATTACTTCTTGTTAAGTGCTAAGTCATTATGTTTCCTAGAGTTATGCTTTGTTGGGCAAATGGTTCTATCACTTGGCTGAGAGCTGGAATAGGCCTGATGGTAGGTCTAGGGTCAGGAGATACACAGGCAGCCCTGTCATAGTTCACACAGGCTACACCAGGCTCCTTTATCCGTGCCCCCCTTTCCCTTTTAATGTGTGTTTTACACGTGTTAGTGAATGGCATTCTGAGGGACAGGATGACACCAGGCCCAGCCTCATTTCCTTGAGAGAATAACTCACTGAACCAGAAACTTGCTTTTCAGATAGGCTGGCCAAGCTATGAGATCTTAGGATGGCCCTGTCTCTACCCCCCACCCCGTGCTGACTTTTAAATGCATGCAGGGGATTAAAATTCAAGTCCTCGTGTACCTAGTGAGTGCTCTTACCCGCTGAGCCATCTTCCCAGCTCTACTACCCATTTTTGTGTTTTGAGACAAGGTCTCACTTGGCCCAGGCTAGCCTAACTTTCTGGAGATGACCTCCTGCCTCCACTTACCAAGTGCTGGGATTACAGGGCTGTTCTACCACACTTAGCTTCTTCATTTGGTTCTTTAACTTTGCATAGCTTTGATACATTTTTTATGTTCCTCTCTATGAAAATATCTTTGTATTCATGTTCTTTATAAGCTTAGGTTGTAGGCAGGAAGATGAAACAAAAGCAGGAGCTAGTTTTAGATAGTTTTTCAGACCTGAGAAATGCATTTTGTGTTCACTTTTCTTTCAATTTGCTATTTTGATTACAAAAAAAAAAAAAGCTAAGTATATTTTTGGATGCCAACGTTGCAACTGAGAGAATCATGTTTACTGTCCAGGTTCAGATTCCTTGTTTAGTGTTCACAATGGTTAACTTAAAGGACACTACTGTTTCATAGTGTAGTTTTCCCTCAAATGCAACTTCTAAAAGCTAGGACATGACTCCAGCTGTCATTAGCATGTTGTAAGCACTGGAGGTGGGATCTGAATTTTGCTGAAGCACGTGCTCGGTCACAAAAGCTTACCTTTGACAGTTTGGCAGCTTTGATGCCATGCTTGGGTTCAGTTCAGTGGTGTCTGCTGTGCAGGGTGAGTCTTAGAAGGTGGTGTCTTGACTGCTAATGGATTCTGGTCCTTTTTCCTTTGATGTTCGAGCACAGCATCATAGTGTTTTGTTTCCATTCTCCCCGTTGCTTTCAGGTCCACTGTCACAAAGTACCGTCCTGGCCAGTTGAAGGCATCTGTCATTTCCTAGGCTCTAACTTAGTATGGAAATACCTGAGGGATTACTGCTTTTTTTTTTTTTCCTGCGTGTCATAGTACATTACCCAGGCTCCTTGCCATGGTACCCACTAAAAAAGGTGATTTAAACACTTCTCTACCAGTGGTGTGAATTTATAATTTCTGTCTCTGTGCTTGTGTTCAGATTAAATTCATCTACCTTGTGAACAGCACAAAGACAACCATGCTGACTCTGACTCTAGTGTGTGCCATCTCGTTCCTCCTCGTCTGCAGTGGAGCCTTTTTCCCATACAGCTCCAATCCTGCGAATCCAAAGCCAAAGAGAGTGTTCCTTCAGGTAAGGGCACTGAGAGTCAGGAGGTGAAACTTGCTGCATGTGTTTTGAGCTTCACTAGTGAATGGGAAAATTGGCTTTCCTGCTGCTGACATAATTTAGTTGGTTTAGATTTCTTTGTGTATAAGGCAACAAAGAACACTGACCATCAGTGGGCATTCTTATTAGCTAGACTCTCTTTCCATGTTGTATGTGTACACACACACATGCGTTTGTATGTATATATAACATGCATTATATAAGCTGCAAATCATGAGCATTTAAAAATACAAATTGCACAAATATCTTTTGGCTGACTAAAAGTCTTAAACTATTACTAACAAAAATAGACATTAAAAATTGCTAGTAAAATTGAGGCTTAGGAACATTTAAAGTAGTATGTGATGAAAACAACCTAAAAGGGGTTATTAAAATGAAGTTTAGGGCTTTCTTTGGATTTCAGGTCTTTTTCTAAAACCTCTTAAGTGCTACTATATAGCCAGAGCTTCATCCCCCTTTTGTTAGATAGAGGTTGTAGAGTGGTCACACTGAGTCATAATTTAGGTAATTAATTATTCAAGGCCTGAAAAATTAAAATATTGCAACTTGAGAGATTTTGAAAGGAATCCTAACAGCTCTTGGCTGTAGTCTTAAAGGACAGTGATGTTTTGTATAACAGCTTTTAAGGCGGTCCAGTGTGGTCTTCAGTGGTGTGCCAATTGTTCCAACTATGGCAGTAGTATTTAGGAAAAACTACATTTTTATTTTTTTAAATGACTGATTTGTTTTGGGTTCTTTTTCCCATGAAGGGCAAAATAATAGCTATTTTAGGCCCTACCAGCTATGCCAGTTTCTATCACTGATAACCTTTTATAGAGGAAAAGCAGTGATATTCTACCCAAAGCTGGTAGCCCTGAGTTCCAACATGTGCTTCAGTTTGCCAGCCCATGTCACGAAAGCCCTTCCTATGCTGTTCCCTGACTTCAGGCTGTTGTTTTCTTCTGCTGAGTAGCTATTTTAAATGAATTGTAAGCCTTTGGGACAGTAAGACTGACATGTGGTACGTGCTGTACCTGTCTTTCTCTGCATATGGATTAGTTTCATGTAATGCACTGAGAAGGAAATGTGTGGATATACACATGTGCTTCCCATGTCTGAGGAGGAAATGTGTGGATATACACATGTGCTTCTCATGTCTGAGGAGGAAATGTGTGGATATACACATGTGCTTCTCATGTCTGAGGAGGAAATGTGTGGATATAGACATGTGCTTCCCATGTCTGAGGAGGAAATGTGTGGATATAGACATGTGCTTCCCATGATTTGTTTTTAGTCTTTTTCTGAAAGGAATTATAACTTAAATTTGAATAGAATTTCAATTTTTTGTCATCGAGTTTTTGAGATATTTATTTTTAAGTAAGTGTATACACGTGTCTGTGTGGGTCTGTGTATCTGAATGAAGGTGTCAATTCCCTGGAGCTGGAGTTACAGGTTGTTTTGAGTCACCTGATGTGGATGGGTTCTTGGAATTGAACCAGGGTCCTCTGGAAGAGCAGTATATGCTCTAACCACTACTAAGCCATCTCACCAGACTACTTTGTCTTTTGAGACACTCTTGCAGAATTGTCTAGACTTCCTTCAACTCCTAGGCTAAAATGATTCTCCACTTCTGCCTTCTGATTAAGTGAGACCACAAGCACACACACTGTCCCTGATCAGTTTTATATGTAATCCCTCCTACCACTCCCAAAACAGGGTTTCTCTGTGTAACAGCTCTGGTATTCCTGGAACTTGCTCCGTAGACCAGGCTGGCCTTGAACTCAGAGATCTACCTGCTTCTGCCTCTCCTGGGATTAAAGGTTTGTGCAATCAGTGCCCAGCCAAGTTTTATATATAATTTAAATATACATTCAACTATATTTGTGATTTACAATAAAACATTCATTTACATATCTGTCATCTAGTTTAAAAGAAAAAAAGCTCACCAAGAGTGACTTAGTAATTACCGAGTTTCCTTTTTTTTTTTTTTTTTCCTGTTTCTAATCAATTCTGAACTGGGGTAGGAATGTGGTTGAAGTAGCTAAAACAGTTTCCTTACTAGTCTTGTTCTTTTCAGCACATGAGTAGAACTTTTCATAACTTGGAAGGAAACGTAGTAAAAAGAGACTCTGGAATATGGATCAATGGGTTTGACTATACTGGAATGTCTCACATAACACCTCACATTCCTGAGATCAATGATACAATCCGAGCTCACTGTGAGGAGGATGCCCCACTTTGTGGCTTCCCTTGGTATCTTCCAGTGCACTTTCTGGTCAGGTTGGTCATTACTTTTTGCTTAAGTTGGGGATTAGTTCCCAAATTTGATCAATGTTTCAGGGCCCTTATTAATTGAACCTTATCTTTAATTCAGTCAAGTGTTGTTTACAAAGAACCAAAAAAACGCATTTACAAAAAATGCTTGTTTGTAATAAAACTACAAAATTTTCATTTCTTTAGTCAGATAATGGACTCAGGAGAATAGTTTTAAGAAGTCTTTCTTCAGGAAACCTGAGTAGTAGTTAAAAGGGGTGACCCTCCCAATATGATACAAACAACGGTTACAGCTTCATCCTAACTTGAGATGCTCTTAGAGTTGGCCTCTCAAGATTGCATCAGAGGAAATAGGATGGGTAGGAGAAATGCATAGGAAATTTCTGTTCTTTGAAAAAGATACACTTTATGTGTATGTATGTTTCCTCTGCATTTATGCGCAGTGTGTATGCCTTGTGCCTTTGGAGGCCAGAAGAGAGCGCTGAATCTCTGGTTCTAGAGTTGCAGGTGGCTGTAAGGTGCCATGTTGATGCTGGGAACTGAACCTGGGTCCTCTGCAAGAGCAGCCTGGGCTTTTTAACTGTTTAGCCATCTCTTCAGCCCTTAACTTCCTTAGTCTTAAAATTCGGAAGACTTGATTACACAGCACAGGCATCAGTGGAGCTGGCCTTATTTACACATTCATTAGGTGTGTTCCCTTTGTGTATTCATTCTGAACTCCTGTCAGTTACGAAGGCCTCCTAAATATTAATGCTATCTTTCCAATAGGAAAAATTGGTATCTTCCGGCTCCAGAAATTTCTCCAAGAAATCCTGCTCATTTCAGACTTCTATCCAAAGAGAAGACACCATGGGATTCTATAAAGTTGACCTTTGAAGCCACAGGTGAGCCGGTTCTCTTCTCACTCACTTCCTAAGCTTTCTAGTTACTTTTTCTGTCCTGCTTGTTTTTATTTACTGTTCTTCTTCTTCTCTTGTAAAGTGGAAGCTTACCTTACCTCCCTTAAATTTTTATTCCTAATACATACATTCAGTGCTATAAATTTCCTTTTGAATACTATTTATGCTCTTGGTTAAGGTTTCTTAAATTTTTATACCTGTAACTTTTTACACCTGAGAAATTTTTATTTGGCTCTGGGGCTATAAAATAGGTATACAAATCAGCAAATTACTGATAATAAATCAGAGAACTTTATTTTAAAAGTTCTTTGCTGTGCATATAATTTTACCAGTTACTAACAACAAAAGCAAGTTTGCACACTGGGGAGATGGATATCCTCATTTATTTTTTACATGAAGAATTACGTCTTGAGTACTTGATGTTGTAGAATTTAGAGCATCTTCTGTAATTCGAAAAGTTGACTTTATAGTCATCAGTGCTGGGAGTGCCACTCCAAATAAATATGTAGTACAATGGCAGAAGTATGGTTAGGGCCATTGCAGAAATAGTAATATTTTGTCCTAATCCCAAGACAAAATTCATTTAACAAGTCTTTATGAAACTTGTCAGGAACTCAAATAGCAAGTTTAAAAATTAAAGTCTTAACAAATTCCAGTCTAAAGACAGTCAGATTTGATATTTATATGCTGATAAATGAAGGTAAAAATATGTGTATGACGATATGACTATGAATGCTTCTGCAAGAGAAGAAAATTTTGTACAGACAATATAAATACTAATTCACAACCTAATGAATATCAAATCTGAGCCAATATGTTTCAGCCAGCATTTGGTGGCACTGCATACACAGCACAAAGTATTCAACTGTGTATTTAAGTCATGGAGTGCCTCATAGCTGAAGGCTTCTATAAATACCTTGGGTTCATTACATGTTTGTCTAATTAATTTTCTGTTGCTCTGCTAAGACACTATGACCAAGACAACCTGTAAAATAAAGCATTTAGTTTGGGGCTCACAGTTCCAGAGGGTCAGAGTCCATGACCGCTATGATGTAGAACAAGGTGATGGGCATGGTGCTGGAGCAGTAGCTGAGAACTTATTCTTTGGTCTACGAGGATAAAGCAGAGATGCTAGGAAGTAGGAATGGTGGGCTTTTGAGACCTCAGTGCCTGCCTCCAGTGACACACTTCCTAGTCCTTGCCAAATAATTCTACCAACTGGGGACCAAGCATTCAACTATACAAGCCTATGGGGCCATTCTCATTCAGACTATCACAGTGTTTGGTTTTTTTTCTGGTTGTTGCATATTCAGAAACCTTTTGCTGTTGCTAATTTTCCCTTGATTCCCTCCCCCCACACACACATACATTGAGTCATACAACCTGTAAGGTGCTGTGGACCAGTTTATGAAGCTGGTGCTAGAGCCCACAGATTTTAAGTTGTGTTTTAGGGTTTAGTTCAAAATACTAAATCAAAACCCTTTCTTTTGACACTTGGTACCAGAACTTCACCCTGCAAAGCAAGGTTCTACCACTGAACTATATCCCAGCCCTTGAGATTTCTGTATTGACCTATTTGTTATCAGAAGTGTGTTAATTTCCAAATAAATCAGGATTTTCCAGTTTCTTTTATGACATCAGTTTCTTGTTTAATCTCATTTTGAGCCAAGAAATCATTGTTTGCATGGTTTCTATTCTAAGCACGCTAAGGTCTGCTGATGCTGAAGATGCGGTGCTTGGGTAACGCTCCCTGTGAGCCACTACTGGTGGATGGACATTCAGTTCAGGCTTTGCTGTTAGGTGCATATACTTTAAGAATTTCTGTATCTCCTTACTGACTACTTTATACAATTGCCTTTTCACCGGTGAAAAACTTCCTTGCTTGAGTCAACAGTAGGTCTCCAAAGCTTTCTTTTGATTAATGCTAATTAAAAGTCATGTATTTTTCTATCAGCATATTTTTTTGTCTACATATTAGGTAAATGCTCTATCACTGAGCTACATCTCCAGCACCTTCTATTTACTCTTAATCTATGTGTTTTCATATTTAAAGAGGATTTCTTACAGGTAGTACTTAGTTGGGTTTTATGACCCAGTTTAAATGGATTAATATTTTTGTCTTTGTTCATTTTGTCTTCCACTCTTTATGTCTTAGTGTAGTTTTCACTGAGCTATTAACTACTCCATTTTATAGGTTCCTTTAAAAAAAAAGATTTGTTCTGGGCAGTGGTGTTGCACGCCTTTAATCCCAGTACGTGGGAAGCAGGTAGATCTCTGTGAATTCAAGGCCAGCCTGGTCTACATAATGAGTTCCAGAACAGCGAGGGTTACACAGAGAAACCCTGTTTTCAAAAACCAAAACAAAATTTTGTATTTGCATATGTGTGTGTGAATGTATGTCATACGTTTGCAGGTATTCAAAGAGGCCCAAAGGAGAGTGTTGGATCCCCAGGAATTGATGTTAAAGGCTGTTGTGAACTAAAGTCTGTTCCTCAGAAAGGGGCAGCAAGTGTTCTTAACTGCTAAGACATTTCTCTTAGCCCTGCTGTCATTTTTAGTAATTGTCCTAGAGTTTGAAATGTGTATCTATGACTAATTCAGTTTCACCTTCAAGCAGTACTGTACTGCTTGGTGGGTATGTCTTTAGTTTGTTTGAGACAGGGTCTTATCTATAGCTCTGTCTTGCCTCAGCTTAGGATTCTCCTGCCTCTGATTTACTGCTGCTGGGGTTACAGGTGTGCCACCATACTTGGCCAACTCTTTTATAAAACGTTATAACCCTTTCTCTCCCATTGTCATTATTCCAGGCATAAGCAATTTAGTCAGATACAAAGGCTAATTAAAAACAGGCTGGGCATGGTTGTGCACACTTAATTCCAGTGGTTCAAGGCCAACCTGTCCTATATATGGAACTTTAGGCTAGCTAGGTAAAATAGTGAGCAGCAGATGCTCTTAACAGCTGAACATTTTCTCCAACCCCAAATTAAACTTATCTTAATGGTTGCTGTGAACTTGCAATAAATCTATGGTTAACCCCTTGGGAGTACATGAAGTTGGTCTCAAAAGCAACAGGCAAATCTTGTAACACTTCTTTGCTTCTTCACTTAAGATGATTAGAGCTTCTTTCCTTTAGGTTTATTTTGCATTTTATTTACTTTTTGGACAAGCTAGTTCATGGTCTTCCTGCCTCAGCCTCCTGAGGGATTACTAGAGTGTGCCACTTGGCGGTTGTGACTTTTTATTTGCCCCCGCCCCCCCTTTCTGAGACAGGGTTTCTGTGTGTAGTCTTGGCTGTTCTGCGCTCACTCTGTAGACCAGGCTGGCCCCAAACTCAAGAGATCTGCCTGTCTCTGCCTCCCTAGTGCTAGAGTAAAGGCATGTGCCACCACTGCCCATCCTGGTTATGACTTTTAAGAAGCCTTACTGAAAAATCTTTGTATTAGATATAGTTCATTGTCAGATACCCATTGACCTGAAGACTTGACTTTTCCCTTTCCCATGTTCAGTCTTCCAGGATTTCCCTCACAGTGATGCCAGCTGATCTACGACATTTGATTGCCAATTCTACTTGAAGAAAACTTAATGAAGTTCTGCTGCTTGCAGAATGACTTCAGACTTCTTGGCAGAGCATTTTGGGTCTTTGGAAGCCTCATAGGCATCTCAAGCTATTCTTCAATAAGCAGATCGGGCTTATTTCCCTTTCTGCTGAATTGTCCTTTGTGGAAATGTAATGACTAACTTTGTGTCAGTCTGGCAGTATTAAATAGTTCCTTGATATTTGGCCAAATTATCCTAGACTTTTCTGATAACATGTAAGTAGTGGATTTGAGTCAGATTGATTAGTTACCACAATCTAAACACTGAGAGCCTTAAGGAACTAGCCACAGGCCAATTAGCTTTCAGGTCTTCTTCAACTGCAGACTTTTCTGGGGGTGGACTGGGGATTAGGTACATTTCCTTAGCAGTTATTTTTCTCATTTAGATTCTTTTTTTCTGTTTTCTCATTACTTAACCTTGTTGCTAGATACCGGACGTCCAAGCTGGTAAACCTCCTGCCTTGTGGAGAGTCCACCTAAAGTCACAGCACAGAGTAACCATGACAGTATGGTTTGGGTGTTAACTATATTGCTTGTCACTGCTGACTGATGGGAATGTTCCTCTTGCAGGACCAAGCCATATGTCTTTCTATGTTCGAACCCACAAAGGAACAACACTCTCTCAGTGGTCTCTTGGCAATGGCACTCCAGTCACAAGCAGAGGAGGGGACTACTTTGTGTTTTACTCCCATGGACTCCAGGCCTCTGCCTGGCAGTTCTGGATAGAAGTACAGGTGAGAATTTCCCAGGCTGCCAGGTAGCACGTAGCCACCTTGGAGTTCAGTGTTTTGGCTTTATTGAACTAAGTGATTTTCTCTAGCAGGTGTCAGAAGAACAGCCTGAAGGAATGGTCACGGTGGCCATTGCAGCCCACTATCTATCAGGGGAAGACAAGAGATCATCTCAGCTTGATGCTCTGAAGGAGAAGTTCCCGGATTGGGCGTTTCCCTCTGCGTGGGTTTGCACCTACAGTCTCTTTGTGTTTTAATGGTGCGATGGGCTTTGAATACGTGCCCCTTGGACATTCCATGGGACACTCTCTCCCATGTCACATGGATGTTTGTCACTGAATTTTATGAGCGTATGTTCAAAGAGCTTTTGGGTTAACACTCTTCCTGGCCATGTACCATACGGGTTAAACTTTGGGATAGTGATGCCTGGCCTTTTGCCACTTGAAATTCCAGTTTTCTGGCATTTAAGCACACGTGGATACTGCCATTCATACATGCCATTTATATGACTGTAAGGACTCAACATACCACCTGAGTAGCTTTCCTCTGAGGAACAGGAAAGATGTACACTGGTAGACTACTGTTAATGAGATAGGTGAGTCCATTGTTATCAGGATGGTGGGCAAACTACCACTCACTGGGACAGTGGCTCTCCTTGCCTAAACTGCAGGTCACAGGAAATTGACTGTCACAAAGAAGGAAGCCCCACAAGCTACATTTCTTCAGGCAGCCATTAGGGTGATTTCATGTCTGAAGTTTGAGCCCTGAGCCTGACTCCCAGTCCTGGAAGCCACTTCTGGATCATTTTGCTGCAGTAGCATTCACTGTCTACTTTCTCCTCAGACATACTCCTTTCGTTTAGGAAAGGAACATTTCTCAGCTACATTTCCTTCTCACAGCTCCTCGGTTCATCTATTTGCAAGAAAGACCCAAACTTCCTCCCCAGAGCACTGAGTTGCTAGCATGGCTATTCTGAGATCAAAGAGGAAGAGGTGGGGTATTCTATGTAGTATTTATTCTCTTTGTTTTATAGGCATCCTGTTATACAAAGTTAATCTTTTAGAACATAATTTTATTGCTACATTGGGTTTTCTGTTTTCTAGCAAGTGACTAAGTTCTTTTAACTTGCTGTTAGTGAGACTGGCTGTCTGATGCTGAGGTTGTGGTTTACACAGGAATGAGACAACTATACCTGTATCTGTTAGTGTTGAGACCCCGCAGAAAAGCAGCAGTAAGGTTTAAGGTACTTTTTATTTTGAAGACAGGTATGTAGCTTGTAAGGCATGTCATAGCAGTGCCTCTTGTGGCTACTCTAGGTTTCAGCGGTGACAGAGATATGAGATGAACACTACAATTTGCTAGTTTCTTTTTTACATTAACAAGTGTAAAAAGACAAATTTGAATTAGTCAACAAACATGGCCCAAAATATGATTGAAAGAAAAGCCATAGTAAAGCAAAAACAAAACAAAATAAACTTGTTTAGGAACAGAAGGGTGTCCCTTAGAACCATCTGAATTCCAGCAAGAGCATAGTTAGGTGTGCACTGCAGGAGCGAACTTTCTTACATGTGTGACACGTCAGTTTCTAATCATGTTCCTTGTATGCCTGCTTAATCTCCAAGTCCTTAAAAACTATCTGGGCCCATGCAGTTATGAGGGCTGCAGCTAGAGCTGAATGGTAACGTGCTGACTGTCACATGTATTCACACTGGACTGTGGGAGCCATTGTTTTTGCTGAACTTACAGAAATCATATCTATCAGTGCTGCTTCAAGTGTCTTGCTCCTGCTATGTATGTATTATCTGTCAGGTAGTTCTTAAGATTTGCAGAACCACAGCTGATGGAAATAAGTAATACTAATAGCTTAATGGGTTTCAAAATAGCTTCTGTTCTGTTCCTGGTTTAACTGAAACTTATTACTAGAAATTACAGGGAGGGGCGGAAAACATGCTGAGGAAGCATATAAAAACAAGGTGTTCTCAGACTTCTTTCCTGTTGGCAGGGTGCCATTGTCCTTTTTGGCATAATCATGGTTTTCCTTTTGCCTTTGGGTTATATCTCTATGCAAACAGTTTTGATTTTCTTTAACATTATGAAACTTGGTATTATACCCAGTAACAAGATGCTCAGTTTCAGGGCATGCTTAAAGGCCAGAGATGGTCAAGTATTTACATACACTATCCATGGCTTTTAATAAGCACACTCTGTAGTTACCAGTAACTTCCCCTTTTAAAGATTATTTGATCATTTGAATAATTCACTTCTAAAAAGATATTTTCAAAGTCTAAGTAATGTGTTTTCCTCCTAATGAATGTAAATATAAGCCACACAAGAGGGAGGAGTATAAAGAATTGTGACTTCACAATTGTCAGTATTTAACAATGATTGTCCTAAGAAGTGTTTTCCAGTTTAGCAGCTGCATTAAATGTCTAAGGTTCCCCAAGGTTTTACCATGAAGGAGGCTGGACCACAAGAGTCTATGTAACTCAGGAAGCTACTGGAAGAATGCGTCTGGTCCATCTCTTTTCACTTCTTTGCTGAATTGTTGAGGGTTAATTGTTGCCTTACAATGTTATTGAAATAAACTTTTTAACATACTGGTTGGAAAAAATGTATCTTTTAAAACTGCTTTTACTCTATCTCCACATTTAAGGCTATTTTATTTTCCTAGTCTTTATATAAAAAATATTTAAAAAGATGTACATGGCTTGAGCATAACCGTTGTTTTAATAAGTGGTGTAAGGAAAGAATTCAAGATGGGAATGTTCACTTCACACGGAGTCCTTTTTACCCGGAATGAAACGATACACCTGAATTTCATAGAAATAAAAATAACCTCCTTAGCAAATGGTAGCATCCTGAGCATATTTAGGCTTACATCCTCTCCACTGGGATAGAAAATCACAAAAGGATTATCAAAAAAAATTTTGAACTGGGGGCTAGGGGTAAGAGCAGGGAAAGAAGTCCCCTTGCAGCTGTGGCCCGTTCTCCCTACCCAAGGGAAGGCTGGTGCCAGGACAGGCATTTCTCCAAGCTTAGTTTTCTGACAATACAAAGTGAAACTATGATTTTTATTCTTCTACCTTAAGGGCCAATAAAGATACAACACACGTATGTATGCTTCATTATGTTGAACTTTCAAAAACATACTTGATTGCAAAAATTGATAATTTAATCCAATTATCCTTACCAGGTAGGATTAGTGAAATGGACCACACTAACAGAATAAATGATGTTCTTCTCTGGCCATCCCAGAAGAGGATTTCTTTTCTTTTCTTATTTTTTTCTTTCTCTTTCTTTTTTTTTTTTCCGGTTTCTCTGTAGCTTTGGTGCCTGTCCTGGAACTAACTCTTGTAGACCAGGCTGGCCTCGAACTCAACAGAGATCCGCCTGCCTCTACCTCCCGAGTGCTGGGATTAAAGGTGTGTGCCACCACCACCTGGCTAAGATTTCTTCTACCTGGTAAAGGTTATCATGAGAACCCAGAGCATCACACTTAATGATAAAAGATTGAAGAAGACAAGATGTTCATTATTGCCCCTCCTACTTTAAACATCATTCTGGTGGTTCCGACCAGGACAATCTGGCAGGAAAGATAAAAACATTTAGATCCTAAATGGAGAGTTAAAATTATATCTGGTTGCAAATGACATGACTGTCTATATAGAAAATAACATCCAAAGATGAAATTAAGCATTCCATTTATGGGAGTACCAAAAATGAAACAAAACAGAAAACTGTAAGATACTTCTGAAAGAAATCAAAGGCCTAAAAAGAAAGATACATTCATGGATTGGGGAGCATTGTTCTAGAAAGGACTGCATTCTTGAGATTTGTTTTACACATTGCATACACTTCCTATGCAATTCCCACTTTGGGTGTACACACACTAAAAAGATGGTCTTAAATTCATACGGAACCACAAGATTCCTGGAATAGCTAAAATAGTATATTTAAATGTAGTGCCTGTTCTTCTTGTCCAGTGTCCTGCTACCATAAACACAGATCATTGTAACAGTTGCTGATCATCACAACCAAGTCCAGAAACAAGCCCATACATTTACCGTTCACTGGGGGAAACGTCTTTTCCATAAATTGTACTCAGAACAACTGAGTATCCATATGCAAATGGTAAAGTTAAGAGTTCTTCATATATACAAAAATTAACTCAAAATAGGTCTAAATGTTTGAGCCACAACTACAAAGCATAGGCATAACTATGTATAACCTCGGGTTAAATTGTAGTTTCCCAGCTTTGACACAAAAGCACACCCAACAAGAAAAGAAGAAATTGTGGACTCCTATCAATAAGAAAAGGTGTTTCAAAAGACAGTGACAAGAAAGGGAAATCATAGCTGGTGGTGGCGCACGCCTTTAATGCCAGCACCCAGGAGGCAGAGACAGGCGGATCTCTGAGGCATGCCTGGTCTACAGAGTGAGTTCCAGGATACCTAGGGCTGTTATGGCTGTTATACAGAGAAACCGTCTTGAAAAACAAAACAAAAGGGGGAGATCATAAAGAATGAGAAAATATTAATCATAAACTTGGGTAGTCTTGTATCTGAAAATATTTAAAATCACTGGCAAGCCAAAGATAAAAATGACCTTTCCATTTGGTTTCAAAGGTAGCCAAATATCTAATAACCATACACATAACCATTTTCATGCAGATCTTGAAAAACTTGACTAAGATGAGAAATTTAGTTAGCAGAAGCTGGAGCCTTTATTTGCTCAAGGACATAGTGACTACATTATCCAGAAATTCCACTTCTACAGACAACTCAGAACACATCCATACAGAAGAGCCTGGTTCCCCCAATCCTCTTCCTTATCTATGGGGATATGGTCCAAGAACCTTAGAGGGTTCCTGAAACCATAGACACATGAGACATCGTTCTTTTTTCCTATATATACATCCATGATTGTTGGAAGTTGAGGCCTACCGGCCAAGAGGAGCCAACCTGGAGTCTGCCTGGGACTTTCAGAGGTCCTGATTGTGCCTAGCCAATGAGGGACAACCAAACAGTGCCAACAGGTTGGAAGGTCTGGGTACTTGGAGGGCGTACAAGGTTTTCTCCATTGCTAAATAAACAAGTCTGCTGTATCCCTTTGACCAGACTCCCTGTGATGCTGTGCCTTCTAACCCCATCCTCCCTGAGGAAGATGTTAAGCCCCAGCTACACATGATAAAAGTTATGAGTTCGGTACAACAAGAAATAGGTATTAACAGTGTGATGTTAGAAACTGTTTAGGTCTGTATTTTAGGTTTAGTACTTTTTGGACCTCAGTTGAAGGCAAAGCAGGGTAAGGGAGAATTACTATCAACGTTTATAGTGTTACAATCTAAAGTTGAAAACCCAAACTGTAACCTTTGAATGGATAGTAAACATATCCACACAACAGCTTTATTCAGCTTTAAAAAAAGTAAACAGATACAAAGAATTTTGAAAACATAACGCCAAGGTGATAAATACCCACATACTAAATAATTCTGCTTATGAAATGTCTGAAATAAGGAAATTCACAAAGCATATTTAAGGGACATGGGAAACCATGATAATCATTTTCAATTTACCTATCAGAGATGATACCTAGTTTCCTGTACACTTCTGTTGGTTTAGTGATCACGCGGTGTTCACTCTATTTGAATGTGTACACCAATGTTATAAATAGTTCAATATTCTGTCATCAGGTATTTGGATATTCCCACTGTGTATCTACATATAAATATTTTAAATACATTTGTCTTTATTTCATTCAGGAGAGAGAAGTGGTGGCACTGTAAAGTGAAACTTATTTTTGTGGCATTTAATACCCTTTTTGCTGTTAACCTGAGAGAAGTAAACAAAAGCTCGTATAATAGCTTTATTACCCTTTACTAGGGGGACTGGGGGAATACACATTACAGAAGCAGCAGCAACTTTAATTACAAGCAAAGGTTGTTTTTATCCCCAAATGATTTGTTTTGGTATCAGCAAGAAATTTAACCATATATATTAACTTTCAAATACTTATGCTGAATATTTAAGTTCATTAAAGATATGGCTTATACAGTTGATATATTTTGAACCAAACAATACAGCAAAACAAAAATTTAAAAATATTTTTAAAGTATATAACGAAAGAATAATTTTCTCAAGCTAGTCAAATTTCTTGCCTCGGTGTTTCCTAGTTCTACGAGTTAGACACTCTATTTTCCTGTAGAGTCACCCCCGTTTGGGCCACAGGAGGAACATTAACTAACCCAGCCCTGCTTTTCAGACTGTGAGGTGGTTGAGATGAGTGGGCACAGCAGCACACAACTATAGAATCCCAGTAGCTGGCGCAGCTGAGACGTTTCAAATTGGTGTGCAGCTTGGGCAAGGCTCTGCCTCAAAAAGGGGGCGGGGGAGGGCTGGGATGTGACTTACTAGCGGAGCGTTTGGTTAGGAGCCTAGGCTCATCTTTAACACTGCTCCACCACCACCAAAAAAGGTGAGTTTAACTCAGCAGCAGCCATTTAAGACATATGAAGAGACCATGGCTACTTATGATAGTAAATTGTCTTTATTAACTAAATAAAATTTCTGGTCACACTAGAAATACAAAAGAAATGCTAGCTCTTCTCCCTGGTGGAGCAGGACAGAAGACATTTCAGCTGAGGGTTTTTTTTGTTTGTTTGTTTTGTTTTTTGTTGCACCGCATGTACGCACATAGGAAACTTTATCTGTATTTTAAAATTCAGAACAAGGTGGTGGTTTGAGACGACTTAAATAAAGTAGCACCAGAAGGACCAGGTAATAAGAGTCACATATTTCACCCATTCAGGAGTTTTATTATGTGAAATTATTGCACTTCTAAAGTAGAAAGGAAATAACAGTAAATCCCCAAATTCAATAATTTTAAATAGTTGGTGAAATTTGAAGTAATTTCAAAATAATTTTGAGATTCCCTCTAAAGGACGTTGCCTAAGAGAACTAAATCTGTCTCTTTAAAAAGTAGAACACAGGGCTGATTTTATTTCTAAGCTATATCTGCACTATAAGAGAGGCTGTTTTACATAGTGGTACGAATTTGGTCCACATCAAATACATTGTGTTATAAAAATAAACAATATTTCATAAAAAATAACATGGCATTCCTTGTTCAAATTGCACAGTACAAATAAGCTATCTAAATTAATACTGTTATTAATAATTAGAATTACATATGGTGGGTATGTATTTAGTCTGAAGCAACTGAATATGTAGTTCTGCTTCCATAATGTATGAAAACTAAAATTTAAGTCATGTCTAGAAATACATAAAATATTTTTCAACTTTTACAATGAAGAATTTACAAACCAATTTTTAGTAGCTGATAATACAGGATCCCACAGTCTATTTACATAAAAGCCCATTTTTATTCAATTTACAAAAGCAATAAATAAGAAACTACATTAATTTGCACAAAACCTCTTCCACTTCATGATCAGTGGGATTACCACTACTTTACAGCTGAGCCAAGAACCCTGTCTCTATGAAGACCTCTCATTTTGGAAAGAAGAACAAATCTTGTCTTTATTCCAAGAGTGAGAACAGTTATGCAGAATCCAGCATAAAACCTTACAGATTATAATACATGCCTTAAAAATATGAACAATGCCTTTGCATCTATTTACATGAGAATATTCACAAAAAGATACAGTTCTTTAATAAAAAAATTTAGTGGTGTCAGCATAATTGACAAGAACCCCTTACCCTCTGTTCACACTGATCTAGTAGGAATTAGGCTTGCTCAACCAGGCACATTAACTCACAGGTATAGCTTCCATCAGTTCGGGACTGCTACAGAACAGAGTACTAGATCCAAAGGATCCCTGTCCACTGAATCATACTGTGCAAGGGTAGTGTCTACTCAGAGGACCAGCTGGAGTCCATTACTCTATTCAAGGAAGCAAACAAGTAGCTCAGGTACCTGATGAGCTACAGCAAGCACCTTAGCATTTATTTAAAAGAAAGTTAAAAAACAACCCACCCCACAAAAACAAAATCAGCCTAGACATACACTGAACCAGAAAATATATAAGCTACAAGTAGTGAAAAAGCTCACCTGGGGCAAAATACTCCCTATTCATTAACAACTACCAATCTGTTCTGAATAAACCAAAATATTCTACGTGTACATCTATAGTATGCTCAATACTTTCTAGTGCAGCTTATATTTTTCTTATGAAAGATGTTTTGATGCCACATATTTTATGGAGTCCAAAAGATTTAGAGGAAGAGTTCATTAAGATATAATAATACTTTATGAAAGAGTTTTTGACCCTTGTTCTTTTACCTATGAAATAATTCAGCCAGGTCACTGTGTGCTCAGTTGCACTCTGCTTGATTAATACTGCCTCTTGTGATGTTACTTGCTGTTGTCAGGACACAGAACAGTCATAAGCTCCGTCCTGAAATGGCTCCTCCTCATCTGCTTGTGTTGTGTCCTCTTCTTTCCGGCTAACCACACTGTTACTCCCAGTCTCACTCTGAGAAATGCTTGCACGGCTGGAAGAGCCCCTGTTCTCCTCTGCTCTGGGACTGGTCTGTTCAGGAGTCTTACCCATTGTTACTGGCTGGAAGGTGTCAGGCTGGACTTGCTCTTCTGTTATTTCACTGAGCTTCTGCAGTTGTGGCTTAATGATGTTTAAAAATGGCTTATATCCAGGGCTGAGTAAAGGGAGGAAAATTAGTTGTCATCTGCTGTAATTCAAAAGACTTGCTAGAGGGGCTGGGGAGATAGTCAGACACTAAAGTGCTTGTGCAGGTGTGAGGTCTTGAGTTCAATCCCTAGGGACTTATATAAAAAGCTGGTGTGCTGGTGCTGTGCAGGCACAGAGAGGGGTTCTGGAGGCATGCTGGCCAAATCAGCAAGCCCCAGACCCCAGGGAAGAGACCCTATCTCAAAAAACAAGGTGAATAGCTCCTGTGGAATGGCACCTGCAGCTGACCTCTGTCTTCTACACGTGTAAACAAGTACAGTAGCATACACACATGCACAACTTGGTTAAATGCTTAGATAAACTCCTACTAGACATTAGTACAGTAAAACAAGTGATGGAGAGAAGACTCTTGAGCATCCTCTGAACAGAGGTACCTGGCTCAAGGGTGAGTCTTAAATTTCTTAGCAGTGAGGGCAAGGACCGTTATTTCAAAACAGTATTGCAATAAGAAACAAGGAATAATAGATTTTAGATTCAAAGGGATCATCTGGAAAGTATCTGACTTAAATACATTTGGTATGTAGGGAAAAAGTAAGTAAGGGAAGTAATAGCTTCGAATCTATACATGACTGCTGACAAGGACAGTCCTCTCAACTACCATCCACTACTGATTTGGAAATGCTAGTAGCTACCATGAAGTGGTGAAATTTATATAGACTACATAACCTGTCTTCGTGTATATGTTTCGTGTATATTCTAACCACAGAACTACAATCTAAGTTTGTCTCATTATTAGATTACGTGTATGACATCAATCTTAAGTCAGCATATGCTTCCACATTATGACTAACCAAAACTATAAACTATTCAGTAAACAGTACCCATTCAAGTGGCTGAGTACACAATGGTTAGAGAAAATTACTTTAAAATATAAAATGAAAGCATTTTTTTAGTTCTACACTTAAAAACCTCCAAAATGAATGAGTTATAAGTTTATTTTGGGGGAGGGGAGCAGAATACGGTATCATGTACCTGAAAGTTGCTATTTAGACCAGGTTTACCTCAAGCCTCTGCCTCCCAAATGCTGGGATTTACAGCATGTGCTACCAACACCTTACCACTGTAACAATCGTAGTGCGAAGTCACTATTCACCAAGCATTACCTAGTGTATGGAAGCCAGCACTTACCAGTCAGTAGCGGCCCATCGCTCCACAGCATGCAGCCCTGTTTTTATGTTCTGTAGCATCTCTCCATCCATCTCTGAAGATTGGGCAATACTCAGAATCTGACTGACGACTGAGGATTCTCTGAGAATCAGGCCAATGACAACACACCAATCCAGACATCCTGCCTCCATGAAAATGTGGAGCAAATAACTACATATAAAAGCAACAAGAGAATGGTCTGTATGAGAGACCTGCTGATACTCAAAGGGCGGTAAGTACTTAGAAAGTAGCTCCAGTCTCTACCTGCACACAGAAACCTGGCTAGGCTTTTTGTGTTTTCAACAATCTGAGAAACTCACCGAAGCTGAACTTGAGATTTATGAGGGCCTTTACTCGCTAACTCCATGGAGATGTGTTCCAACTCGGACTGAGTCAAACTGAGCGTGGAGAAATTTTCATCCACCACTGTCCAGTCTCCATCCACCATGGAGCTGCTTTCGGTCAAGTCTGTGGCTGAACCAATGCTGCATTCATCACCTGATGAGGAAATTTCAGAAGTTATAAATGACCTTTTTATTTCATAAATGAGTATTTTCCTTTCATTATATTAGTTATTTCCAAAAATACTGATCTCAAGATTTCAAAATGAAAACGTTCACTCTATTACTAAAACAGCCATTAGATGAACAACATATATATTTTAAGAACTAGCAAGGCAATAAAAAGAAATTACATGTCTTAAAATGGGAAAACATTCTAATTTTATAATTAAAAGTAATAGCAGTTAGAAGCCTTCATCTACAACATAGGCTTCACTAATAGTGATGACAAATGGTAGCCCAATACTAGGTAAATCCCTGCCATGAAGAAAACAGGAAAAAATTGATCTGGGCTTGGAGAGTAGATCTGTAGTTTCAACTACTCGGGTGACTGAAGTAGGAAAACTTAGTGAGACCCTGCCTCAAGTTTAAAAATATAATAAAAAACAAAAAACAAAAATAGAGGGGCAGGCTTGAGGTATAGTTCAGTGATACATGTTTGCTTAGCATTCAGGAGGTCCTAATTAGATGCCAAATACTGGCTATCCCCTCCTCTGCCAAAAAAAAAAAAAAAAAAAGTAAAAAAAAAAAAACCCAATTGCTATTGAAGCTTTTATATTTTATAACCCCATATCACAAATTGCTTCAAAATCTCTTCTGCTTGTATTTAACCATTACTATAGAGCAGAAATTGGTATAATGTTTAATATTTTTATAAAATGGTCACATAATATTTCAGACTTTGAAAGCCAAGAGGTAAAATGAAAATTATATATAAAAAATGAAAAAGAATTTTTCATAAATGTTATTAATGAAATAAAAACTAGTGATGGAAAGTACATTTTTAATAGAAAATTCCCTATATGATGATGATACTTTAATACCTGGAATTCAAAAAAATATTTTCTAATTTAATTAATTTAATTAATTCTCAAAATTAATAGCAAAGGGTCAGCAAGATGGCTCAGAGAGTAAAGTCACTTGCCACCAGATAACCAGAATTTGGCCTCAGAAACTCACAAAAAGATGGAAGGACAGAACTAATTACACAAAGTTGTCCTGACTTCTACATGTGCATTCTCCCACACACGTGACAGATACACATACACAATAAATATAAATTAAAAAACTTGATGGCAAAGATTTATTTAGTGCCGACCTACATTCCATGCATCTATAATAAATATGGTAAAGCACTGCTGAAGTCGATTTGTCATTATCCATCTACACAGGCAGATGTTTAATGGCTAGTTCTTCAGGACACTGACAGAAGTATGCTGCTCTATCTTTGAAATGCTATGGCACACGATCTTTTCCCAAACAAAACTCAAGAAGAGCTACAGCTTGTTCCTTTATTAGATAAATACCTTTATTAGATAATGGTGACAGGAAAGCATCTTGCATTTGTGGTCCAGGGGATGAGGCTATGTCTGTGTCCCGATGGGTGGGGCCGATGTTGCTGAGCCAGCTCTGACTTCGTTGGATGTTAGAGATGCCAGCATCCATCTCAGGGGTTATGAAAGGGTCAGCTGACTGAGACTTTAACAGCTGCTCTCCCACTGCATGGTAAGTCCAGAAGCAAAAAAAAAAAAAAAAAAAAGAAAAAGAAAAAAAGAAAGAAAGAAAAAAAAAGGTGTATTGCCATTGTCCAAACGATCAGTTCAAAGCCAATTACCGTCATATATGGTATCATTTATTCAAAACTAGGGATGTGAAATTATGGAAGAGACTATCTCTGAGCCATTGTATGTTTCTTATTGTACCTAGGCCGTTCTTTACTGTCTTGATCTAAGTGACTTGCCTTGGTTCTTAAGATAACTCAAAGTTTCCAAATACCATGATAAAAAGGTATTATTTAAATAACTGGAAAAATATCTGGATTTATAAACTTTTTTCTTTTACTCAAACAGGGATTTTCCTCTCTGAGTTCAGTGTCAAAGACAATTTACCATCACCTGGGATGAGCTCTGTTAGGTCATTAGAGCTGAGCTTATTTGACTGACTCATTCTAGATTCTTTGCTACAATAAGGTAAATACAAGAACTTCTACATTCAATTCTCAATCTGCTTATAATTTAGTAATGGTTAGATTTGAGTTAAACTTCAAGCCCAAAAGACTTAAGAGATAATAGTTTCTACCTGATATATATCTTTGGCCAGATGGTGGATGTTCCAATTAATGTACAAAAAAAAATTGGCTTTTATTTGATTTTAAATTTGGAATGAAAAGAGCTCCTTGAACACCTACCAATGGGTCTAAGTATCTAAAATAAAATACAGCTTTTGTAAAACTGTCAGCAGTCCACATTACCTGTTCGGCACCTTCCATTTTTGAAAGGGGAACTGAGAGAAGAGGCTGGGATAATGGGAAGTGGCCACAGGAAATCCTTGTGAAGTCTCTTCAGGGCTACTACAAAGTTGTCTACACGGGCAGCTCGAGTACGTTCTTTGCAAAGCCAACTGATTAGTTCAAAGCCTAGCTGGGCTGCAAAGCAGCCAAGGTCCTTTAAGCGCACATCTTCTAAGAGTCGCCGAGCATGTCTCCACAGCATCATGTCAATATACATGTTCTCAGCACAGTCACTGTCTCTGCTCCATCTGGAAGACACAGAAGGAAGCTGAAGAACAACTTACTGAAGAACTCCACACACTTTCATGTAGCATTAGATAAAGTTGAAAAGGAAGCAAGAGATTCAATATCTAATTGTGACTGAACAGGAAGAAAAAGCTTCAGGGCTTCTCCATATCACAACACACCACAACCTGTTAAACACACGGCACAAAGTCACCTTTTTTGTTTGTTTTTTAATTTTGAGTCAGGCTCTTTCTATATAGTCCCAGAATTCACTATACAGACCAGGCTAGCCTTGAACTCATGGATATCATCCTGTCTCTGCCTCCCAAGTATTGGGACTAAAGGTGTACACCACCATGCCAGGCACAAAGTTACTTCTTGAGACCAATCTGTGGAATTGAATATATGAAATAGAATAAATAGGAGACAAACAAAAGCCAAACCAGGAAGAGGTGGTGTATAATTGGAGGGGGGAGAAGAGCAAACAAGTAATGTATTTGTTTAAAAAAAAAAACGTAAAAGAAAACCTCTCTAGTTGAGTTGTATAGATAAGAAAACAAAACTTATAAAGTTACTGATGATATAGTTTCTCATCTCTCATAGCTATGAGTGAGTGTGTAGCTAGTTTGGTAACTGAGTAGTGAGCTAGAAGTGAAAAGCAGGGCATGGAGCAGTGCAGAGCCTGGCACTGGGAGCAGAACTCCTCACATTTAGAGTTCACGTGGCTCCTTCAGTCATGTAAACATTATCAAGTATTTTTTTGAGCCTCTATTTTTTCACCGGCACAATGAATACTAGAATAGTGCCTGGCATTTGAGCTCTTGGTAAGGTATTAACCAAAATTTTTTAAAAAATATTTATTTATTTATTATGTATACAATATTCTGTCTGCATGTATGCCTGAAGGCCAGAAGAGGGCACCAGACCTCATTACAGATGGTTGTGAGCCACCATGTGGTTGCTGGGAATTGAACTCAGGACCTTTGGAAGAGCAGGCAGGTGTTCTTAACCTCTGAGCGATCTCTCCAGCCCCTTAATCAAAATTTTGAAGTTGAATGTGTGTCTGGCAACTGTTGATACTCCTCTCCATGGCTGTGTTTTACAGTATGTTTGTATTGGGGGAGAAGTGTTAAAGACTAGTGACAGAATAAAAAGTAAAATACCATAAAATATGCAAACTCTTGATATGTGCCCAGAATTGCAGTTAAAATATAAATAACATGAAAGAAACAACTAGGGAAGAAAAGTCGTAGGGGCCAAGAACAGGGAACACAGAAGCAATGCAAGGACTTTCACGAGCCAGAGGAAATCCCAGTCACCTATCACCATCACTGTGAGTCCACAGCCCTAGAGACCTAATGCACCAAGGCCTTCAGTTCTCCCAATACCTAATGTTTTGTTCTAGTCATCTGTCATCAGAAGTAATTTATGTTAATAACATTTAGAACAAGTGCATCTAGATCTACCTTAGTACAATGGCATAAAATTTACACAGAACACAGGAATGAACTTAACAGGAAAGAGAAAGAAAAAAAGAAGCAGTCTCTAAGTCTTTTGCAAATGAAAAAGATTTGCAACTTTTAAGACTTAATTATACAAATGCCTTGAAATGCAATGTGACAGATGCTCTGGAAACAGCAATTGCTCTTTATTCCTTTACCTTTTCCCAGAAGGACCAGATGGCATACTTAGTGTTTTCTGTAAGCTGAATTTACCAGGAGGAACATTTTCAGCGGACTGGGATAAACTGATGCTTCGATTCCTGAAGAACTCAAATCCACCACTTGAACTGGGCTCCTGTAGTCACAAACAGCAGGCAGTGGTTTTAGCCAAAGATGCCATGCAGTTGGATGTCCTAGAGAAACTGTACAATTCTACAACTAACCTGAGCTGTAGGTGTGGATGGAGGTGTCTCAGATTCTCCAGAACCAATGGCTTTAAGAAATCGAATCATGTGTCGACACAAGTCCCATTTGCCTTGCTCCAGTGCTGTGTTGAACAGAAGGGTGGCATGCTGCCTACTTACTGCAGGGACTTCCATGTTCTATAAAAAACCACCAAGGAAGACAACAATCAATTTATATGATACAATTTGGAAGATAGAGCAATTCTTTTCTTGACACTTCCCTCAGCCCAAGGAATTAGCTGGCTGGAGGCAATTTAATTGTAAGATTAAGGGGAGCATTTAAAAGTATATGGGGAAAGTGAAGCAGGGGTTCTGCCAGAATAGTTCATACTAGGACTCACAGCACTGTTACATGTTAGAGAACAACACATACCTCACACCCATCATGCCTTTCTCTTTGTAAAAAGTTACATCCTTCTCATTTTACAGGATAAGGAGACAAAGTTATCCAAATTGTTTAAGGTCAATAGAAAAGCAAGATAAATTTAGTATTGTCTGACTCCAAAACACTTGGCCTTTCTCTTATAGTGTTTTGTCACCAAACCTGCTTGCCTCAAGCACGACCAGGCAGCACTACTACAAAGTGAACATTCCCAGCACTTCGGTCACAACCTAGCACCCTGCCTGCGCTCACTGAAAGCTGCCTGGCACACTGATCATAGTTAGAGCCTCTTTCCCAGCAACCCAGGCAGTCTGTGGGAGGGCTGGGAAGAACAAGGGTCAGCAAAAGGAAAACACAGCTACACTGACTTTCTTTACGATGCTACTGTTTTCTTCCATTAGGGCTAACTAGCCAAATGAATCCCAGAAGCTGGGGCCACTAGCCTCTCCTTGAGCATCTCCTCCGGTTTCAGTTAGTTGTCACGAAGGAATGATATGGTAAGAAATTTGCTTCAGTCTGAGATTCAAACTGCCTTTATGGTTAACTTTTTGTACAAATGAAAGAACTTTAATGTATCCTTTGAAAACCATCAGATTTACAGTAGTAACAAAGTTTCTAGGCTTTTTATCAAATATATAATAAAACATTTTCGGGGGTCTCATTACTTTGAGAAAAATGTGTTACAAAGGTTATTAGTGTGGCAATTCAGAGCCTTCTCAGCTGTCCACAGGCAGGCTAAGACCGGATGCTGTGTTAGTTATTCAGAATCCTTCCAGCAATTTCACATTGTTAGGAAAAAAAATCTATTATTGTGGGTAACGAATGCACTAATGTCCAAAGTACCATTTTTTTCCTACTGTTAATGTTTCTTACATTAAAGTAGTACTTCTAATGGAACATGCACATCATATATATTATATAGAAAAAAATTTCAGCTGAGAAGACGGTTCAGTGGGTAAATTTCTTACTATGCAAACCGACAACATGAATTCAGAATCCATGTTAAAAAAAAAAAGCCTGACACAGCAGTACATACCTCTGTAGTCTCATGGAGCCCCTACAAATATATGGGAGGAGGAGAGAGGAGAATCTGCAGAAGCATAGAACCCAGATCTCCTGGCTTATGTAGTAGTGAAAAGATGAACAGACACTGTCTCAAATAAGGCTGAAGGCAAGGGTCAATACTAGAGATTCCTTTGACTTTCACATGCACGCCAAGGCACGTATATACCTGGGTGTAAGTGTATACACATACACACACCCCTTTATACTTTTAGTCTTATTTAAAATTATATTTTGAAATCAATATGTTTTAGGCCTATTTAGGGAAAAACAGCTATAATACTTTTGTAATGCCACTTTTATAACATTCAAGGAAATGTGGTCATTTGGCAAGCTTCAGCTCTTCAAAATGAATATATACACAATAGAGAAAATATGACCATTAATTCATAAACACTATCATAAGACATACCTTTCTCTCTAAAATTAAGATCACTATTTTTTCTCCTTTATAAGGAGAACTATTACCTGTAAGATAATAAGGTAAGAAGCAGCTGTATCCAAATCCTGTGCCATCAAACATTCCTCGAATAAGTCCTTGGGATTTCCAACTGCTGCAAAAAGGTAATTCCACAGAGCATATTCAGTCTTCCTGGCACAGTGCACGACTGTCTGAAGGAAAAGGGGGAACTCGGTGATAAACTTCGCCACGGTGGGAAGCAGGGGGTCGGGAATGGGCTCCCGTGAGGTAGCTTCTTCTTCCAGCACTTCATGT
This sequence comes from Myodes glareolus, assembly GCF_982192425.1. Classification (NCBI taxonomy): domain Eukaryota; kingdom Metazoa; phylum Chordata; class Mammalia; order Rodentia; family Cricetidae; genus Myodes; species Myodes glareolus. The sequence continues at coordinate 32,543,132 of NC_142032.1, forward strand.
AGCATGAGCTCCAGCACGTGCGGGAAGTAAGGTAATGCAGCACAGGACTGAGCCAGGAGCAGCGCTTGTTCTCCAAGGTTCCTGACCAGAAGCTGACGGAGGATATGATGGAGGTAGATCTGAGAGGTTCTCTCCACAACACAGAAAGGGAAGAGCACCTCCAGCTGCTCCCTAGCGCTGCTCCGTGTATACAAAGAATCATAGAGTAAAGTGTCATTGACAGCACCAAGGACCAATGCATCTTCAAACAGCACGGCCAGGGGGTAAATGTTGATATGGAAAGGCAGCATGATCCGCTGGGACAGGAAAGAGTGGGGCTTGCGGTGATCCCTTGGGAAGAGGGGGAGCCAAACTTTCATCCCTGCACCACCACAGCTCAGCCAGAGGGCCTCCAGAAGGTGACGTTTTTGCTTATTTGCTCGACAGGTAGTCCAGACATTTTCCACCGACTGGGCTAGTACAACCGGAGGACAAAACGGCAGCTGAAGGAGGAGACACAAGAATTGCTGGGTTTGGTTTTCCAATTAAACTTGTAGGTTCTAAGTTCATAGGTACTAGCTTTGTAGACATTAAGAATTAGGTTTTTTTTAATTTTTTTTAAGTAAGTACATTTATTTAGAATTAGAGATAATAACAGCAGTAATCTTTCAAAGGATATGCATTGAAATCTAAAAACAAAACCCTATGAATATCAATCTCTATCTTTATTTTCCAACACATAAATGAAATTTACAAATATGCCTAAGCAGTGAATCTGGAAAATGAGACACTTTCTTATTTTAGGACTTGCCCTTCACTGATCTCTTTTCTTAGCGCAGCTGTAAGGTGAATTTTACATATTTTCTTAGCTTCTAATCACAACACACTGCTCTGCCCTTACATTCCTCTACTCCTAAAGCGTAAGTTCCTAACTTCACAGGGCTTGAAATGCCTTACACTTTTACTTACGAATTTCCTTTGGTTAGGGTTACTGTCCTTTTCCCGGATTTGAGGGCCTGACCTATCCCTCTGCATCATGATGAGCTGTCCTGCAAGGTTCAGCATTATGCTCTCTGCATCACGAGCCTGAAATTTCAGAAGAGGAACTCATCAGTACTAATGTGTAGACATGCTCTTTGCATTTACTCGCCCTCTAGTAAAATGTAAAGGTTGAACAAGCAAACAGCAGTTACTGGGCTGCACTCTGTACAGCCGCTCTGCTAGACTCTGTAGGAATATGAGCTCTTGGCTAAAGATCAATGAGCACAGAACTGATTTATTCTGGAAAAACTAGGAGAACTTCAGAGTCTCACAAAAAAATTAGAGGTTATTTCAGTAATCTAGCAGGTATCACTAGGGAAGGTTTAAAAGGATATAGAAAGACTTGGAAGGTCAGGAGGACACATGACAGGAAAAGGGCTGGTATTCTAACTCAAGCATGAAATATAAATGAATATGGAGCTAAGGCAGACCCACTGAGAAAACTGAGAAGGGTCTCCTGGCTGAATGGCAACAGATCTTCAAGGAAAACTTGGAAAGTCAAGCAAAAGGGCAGCAGAGCATAAACCACCACACATGCCTCTAAAATGAAAGTAGCATTAAAAAAATTCTATTAGTCAGGATGAATTGGTATACTGACTTAAGGAATAAGGAACTAGTCTGCCATTTTTTATTGCCATCAAAAAAAATCAAAAAAATTTTCAATCAAATGCCAGAGTAAAGAGCCTACAATTATTACTGTAAACTGCACCACCTTGCTTAAACAAGGACACAGCAGAGTGCGAAGCACTGCTGTAAACCAACTATCAGATAAATCAAGAATTTTTACCTGTAAAGGAGAAGATTATTTTACCTGAAATAGTGATCAGAGTTTACTGTTGACTTAGGCATGAAGAAAACAATAGAAAAAGAATGTTTGAACCAAAGATGGCTTCAAGGCACAAAATCTAAGTGAATTATTGGAAAAACTGAGGTTGGTGCTGGAGTGACGGCTCCAGTGCCTAGGAGTATTTCCTGCTTACAGGGGACCTGAGTTCCATTCCCAGCACCACGTTGGCTGCTCGCAATGGCTTGTAAGTTCAGCTCCAGGAGAGTAGTTCCCTCTTCTGAATTCCTCCAGCACCTGCACTCACATGCACACACCCACAGGCAGACACACACATGAAACACATAATAACAAATAATAAATCTCTTTTGGAAAGTTGAGGACATTGACAAGGAAGAAAATCAGGGAAGGGCAAATGAGTTTCTTTTCCCCCACTCGCCCACACTAAGCTAGAAAGAACATAAGATTTCCAAATAGAAAAGCGTACAACAGCTGAGCAGAGATGAAGACGCTAAGGCTAGAAAGCTGAAGTAGATGAATTTTCATAGCACACAGAAGCAAGAGGCGGGGGCCATCACCTGAGCTTTTCCAGACCAGAAGTAGGGAAGCCTAAGAGGACTTGGGAAGGAAGAGAGGGGCTAATCTGCTGCTATGTACTGTCTCAGATGCTGATCCCTGCTGGCTTGATCAGTTACAATCATTTAGGACTCAAAGGAAAAAAGTCAGCTGCACTATATAATCTAGTTATAATACTTCGTTTTTATAATACTTAAAGTTCATGGTTGTATATAAACGGGCAAGCTGCAGATGTAGCCCAATAGTACAACATTTGCCTAGAATGTGCAAGAAGAGGAGGGGGCAACATTAAACTTTGGATGCCCATCATAAAAACTGAGACTCTTCTAATAACATGCAGGAATGAGACTGAAAACAGAATTCAAAAGTTATCTGGGAACCATAAAAGCCACACCCTCATAAAATAGATAAATATAGTTAAGTGACAGGGAAAAGAACAACAAATATGCACACATGAACTAAGACACTGTGGCTGACTGGGCATTCACATGTGGACAAGCTCCACAAACATTTCTGAAGATCTTGAAAGGGCTTACTAGAATTTACTATAATATGACTAATTTTCACAATGGGCTTTGTGCACACTAGGTAGATGCTCTACCACCGAGCCATATATCTAGCTCCTCATTTTTTTTCCCCCCAAGACAGGGTTTTTCTGTAGCTTTGGAGCCTGTCCTGAAACTCGCTCTGTAGACCAGGCTGACCAGGCTGGTTTCAAATTCAGAGAGCTCCATCTGTCTCTGCCTTCGAAGTGCTGGGATTAAAGGCATGTGCCCACCACTGCTTGGCACTCCTCATTTTATTTTAAGATAGTAGATTTCACCACTATCTTTTACATACTTCTTCATTTTTTTAAAAAGATTTATTTATTATGTATTGAGTGTTCTGCCTGCATGTATGTCTGCATGCCAGAAGAGGGCACCAGATCTCATTATAGATGGTTGTGAGCCACCACGTGGATGATGGGAATTGAACTCAGGACCTCTGGAATAACAACCAGTACTCTTAACCTCTGAGCCATCTCTCCAGCCCTACATACTTCTTTAGAAGAATATATGTGTCCTTTCTTCAAAAAGTGGCTATTACCACTAAACAGTTTTTAATATATTTATTGACATTATTATTACAAGTGATTATATTAATACTTTCAGGCAACTTCATGAGTTCTCAGAAAAACACAAGCTAACTGCTCAAAATTCTAAGTGTGGAAAGGTCAAAACACCTTCTTGCCCTAGAAGCTTCCTGGCAGACAATCCTGCATGGGAGTCTATGGAGTTTTTTGGTTGTGAGCCTAGCTGAGCCATCTCTCCAGCCTGGGAGTTTGTGGTGTTTTAACAGGGAGCTTACACTCTCCTGAGAGGCACCTGACTACTAATCAGTATGATCATTTGTTTTTAAAGATGGGGATTATTAAAGCAAGACTTGTTTTTAGTGCCGTGACCTCAGGCTAACTCTTATATTTCAACTTTTTAATTTGCTCTTCACGAAAATAAACATCTCTTTATGAAGTCCTCTTAAACTGTTGTACCCTTTACTAATGACACTATTGATCACCACTATATCTGGCTTATACAATGTCTTTCCTCTCTAAATTTTGTTAAGGTATTTTAAAGCAAAAAGTATGCTATCTATTCTGATAGCTAATATCCAATCTTAACATATATAGGATTTACCTTAAAACTACAATGGTGTGGGAGAATTGTCTTTAATCTGTCAATTATATTTTAAATAAATGCTGATTGGCAAGGCAGGAAGTATAGGCGGGAAAACCAGACAGGAAGTAGAGGTGATGCAATGAGAACAGGAGAATTCTGGGAAGCAGGAAGCTCCCTCCACCATTCCTGCCCAGACCAATGAAGAAGCAACATGTGAGCTGACAGCTGAAAAAGGCACCAAGCCATATGGCTAACATAGATCAGAATAATGGGTTAATATAAACTATAAGAGTTAACAAGAAGCCTGAGCTAATGGGACAATCAGTTTTATAATCTTATGGAGTCCTGTGTGTGATTTTCTTTGGGGTTTGCCAGCTGTGGGGTACTGGGCAGGACAGAAACCCCAACAAACAGGCCCCCTCATGTTACACTACAATGTTAATGAAACAACATTATTTTTCTCTTTCAATACATATTTATCCTTGATTATTACAATAATGCTTTTTAACAGCTGGTCTCAATGAGGGTATAAATAAGCTGAAAGGCTTGCTTCTGTAGCATAGCAATAGGGTAGTTTGCATGAGAATGGCCCCCATAAACTCCTATATTTGAATGCCCAATCACTTTGGTAACACTGTTTGGAAAGGATTAAGAGGTATGGCCTTATTGGATGAGTCGTGTCACTGGGATCAGGCTTTAAAGTTTCAAAAGGCCCAAACCATTTCCAGTATTCATTCTCATTCTCTCATTGTCATTCTCTCTCTCTCTCTCTCTCTCTTTCCCTCTCTCTATTGTTTGTAGATCAAGATGTGAGCTCTCAGCTGCTGTTCAGTGGCTTTTTGACTTCACTTCTCCACCACAGACTCAAATCTGCTAGACCTATAAGACCAATTAAACTCTTGTAAGTTGCTTTGGTATACTTTCTTCATAAATGCAGCTTACTGACACTGCATTGGGTGGCTCATTTACAGCTAATATGGACTGATAGTCTTCTTCCATGTGGTATAACTTCGCTAATTCTTTATCTCTATCATTTCTAAGAATGGAAAATAATTCTAGACAATTTAATTAGGTTCAATGTTTTTGGTGAAAAGTTTTCATATGAACTTCCTATAGTACTGCCTTAGGAAGCATACAACATGTTTCTTCCCTACTTTTAATGACACATTGGTATCCTAGGCTTGGGTACGAGGTAAAGTTTCATCTAATAATGATCACTGCTGAATCAGGTAGTTTCTGGAGACATAAAATGGTGTCTCTTTAATTCTCACATTTCCTGAAAATCTTAGTGGGAATTGTGTGAAACAGGACTAACTGGTTACTATGATAGAGCTTACAGAAGGAATGGCAGCTGTGTTGTAGGGAAGAAAGCAATTTATTAAGTTCAAGAGGGAGACCAAACAGTTAATAAAGAACAAGTATGCCATAGCTAGTGATGTGGATGTGGGACTAATTGGCATGCAGATGTAATGTTTCAAAGAAAAGTATAAGGAGAGAAGAGAATGACAATGATTTGCAAATATTTTAGAGGTTCTCATGTAGACAGTTGTTTTTATTATTTGTTATTCCACATAAAAGAGAAATAAGTAGGTTATTCCCAAGGAGACTTCTTATAATGGCTGATAACAATTTTAACTACAGTGGAAAGAGGCTCTCTAATAAAGCAGCTAAACTCTTCATAATTTTATGAGAATGCTGAAGTTTAATGTAAGTACCCAAATGAGAAGAAAAATATGGATTGAGTAGATAAGAGATGACAAATCTACATATTAAGAATTCCCCGGAGCTGGAGAGATGGTTCAGGGGTTAGGAGTACTGGCTGGTCATCCAGAGGACCTGGATTCAATTCGCAGCACCCATATGGCAGTTCACAACTGTCTATAACTCCAGGGGATCTGACACCTTCACACCAATGCACATAAAGTTAAATAAATCATTGAAAAAAATAAAAAGAATTTCCCGTTGGTAACAGGTGAAACTGCTGGGGTGGCAGAAGTGGTCCTGGAATAGGAAATGACTGCACCCCAGGTGTTGGCAGCACCACTGTGTACCTGGTTCCTACACCCAAAACTATGGATCTATTTTTCTCTCCCTCCTAAATGCAATGAGTCCTCCACATCCAAAATTCATTTTACTTCTTCCCATCTCCCTTTCCTTCCTGTGTCCAGGCCACTAACACTGTAAAACTCCTCCATTTGCTCATAACAGATTTCTAGTATATGCCCTCAGAGTAGTTCATATATGTGTAATTACTTGCTTAATGTTGACCAGAAACTGGCTTGTGTGGCTTGCCACTAAGACTGAGCATCTTCATGCAAGGTACATTGTAGACACCTACCATGAATTTGCTGAACAAATAAACAGACCCTAATACTGACCTAAGACACTAAAGACTGAAATGCACTGGTACCTGCTGTGGCATTTTCAAGGTGATTCCATTCTCTGTACTCACTGACGTCAGTGTGACAGACACTACCAGGAAAGGGTGAGGAATGTACCGTGACATTGAAACCTCCTGAAGAACCTGAACACTAGCCGAGGTATTTGAGCTGGAAAAAAAGAAAGTTCATAGTTCAACAATATTCATATATTTTTTCCTCCTTTCAGCTGCTACACACACACACACACACACACTTCATGTCTACAGCAGACCCAAATGTCTTCTTCCTATTGTCCTTTCCTCCCTAAATATTCTTCCATCAGGATTATTAAAGTTGAGAGAGCCAAGGAACATATACAGGAATAAGACAAAAAAAAGCAGTAAAGCACTGGAAAGCAGGAAAAACAACAACACAAACAGAGCCCTGAAAACGAACAGCAGGGAAGAGGTTATATGAATAGAAATACCTTGGGAGTTGCAGTTGGGGGGAACAGAAACAACTATTTGGTTGTGAAATGACAGAAGTTTAACTACTGAAAGAGTAATGTCTAAGTTTTTTATCTTTGCATTATTAATCCATCATAGTACTCAAGCAAATACATAACTCATATTCTTATTAAACAAGTATACTTCTAAGAACAAAAAACAACAAAACAAAAAAAAAAACCCAAAACCCCCAAGAGGTATGGCCTTCATGATGTATGCTGACTTAATATCAGACTACAGGTAATACAGCAGGATTTCAGCTTTGGTGCTGCAGACAACAATATCTACTATTTTCTAAGGATGTTTCCTAACTTTTTCCAATTGTCTGAAAAGAAGAATAGTTATTACTATACTAATTACTAATAAATTGTGAAAAAAGTATCTAAGATTTATCTAGGCTAAAAGTATATGCCCACCCCAACCCTGGCCACCAATAGCATAGGAAGTCAAGCTCAAGCATTTGGTACAGGCACTTTTCTCTTTTCTTCACACTCTCTACATAAATACCACCAAAACTCCTTATAATGAACAACATAGGAGGATGGAGAAAGGTTTTTAGAAAACATAATAGAGGAAACATAAACAGGAACAAAAGTGACTCATGCCATGATAAAACTTACCCATCGAATTTTCTTTCAATACTGTAAAGGCATATTGAACAGTCTGCTCTAAACACTACCACCATGTCTCGGAAGACACTAAGCAGTAATGTTTCCACTGGTGCTTTGGTGACATGAGCAAAGGCATTGTCCAGATTTGATGTTCGTAGGTAGATTCTGAGCTGAAGGGGGGGGGGGAGTTATATACAGACATATACATGTAACAATGGTTACCAAGAATGTGTGGAATCAGTCATATTTTCATCTACAGATCACCCCCCAACGCCAACTCACTTTAAAGTAATAGGAGTTAAAAGAATTACTAATGACTTGGCAAAAAATGAATAATGTTTTATTTTGGCTAGCTAATTCTTTATAAATAACCAAAGATAATGTGATCAAGAGTAAATGAAATATTATGAAATCATGTTTCAGATCTATGTACTCAAACCTGACTAATGAGACTACCATTTCCTCAAAATCATATAAATTAATAAATTAATAAAGTTCTTCTTAAGAACAGTCACCCATATATTTTTTTGCTTTTATAATGTTTTATTACCAATCTTTATAGATTACCTAATTGCTAAAAGGTTATCCTTTCTAGGTTTATTTATTTTTTGAGATAGGATCAATATTTATTTCAGAATAGACTTGAACTCATAATCCTTGGATGCTATGATATAAAAGGCTATCTTACAAATTCAAATTGTTACCTTAAAAAAAGAACATAAATAACTTAAAACAGTAATTCCACTATTAAAATATGATAAATTATTGGAATAAAATGATGTCCAGGTTTTAATAGATTATTGTCTACCTGAAATTAAATCCTGCTTAGCTCCAAAATTAAAAACCTATTAATTCTGAGGAAAAAAAATAAGTTACCTCTTCTTGACGGTCACTTAAGTTATAACATGCAAGGACCATAAAATCATTCCACCAGGCTAAGCCACCAGTCACAATCATATTTTGCTCCTTAAAAGAAAATTTTAAGATATATTTACTTTAATTATGTTACCCAAAATTTCAATAAAGTAACAAAATACTCTTAGAAAGCTCAGATTATTTTTGAATCATTCTCTCTTGCCTAAATTATTTCTCCATTATTAATAATGCACCATATTCTATCTTTAAAAAAACAAACAAACATTCCTATAAAGAAATACCTGTGTCATTCACAATACCTCAATACTAGATAGCATCACTAACCCTACATCTAAAACAACTTGATTTAACTTCTGACTTTATTCTTCATCAGATGAGTGCCTGAATCCTAATCTTTTAGCAAATGGTAATATTAGTGTCTTAACTGGATTGATAATATGGAACAGGGTTTGATGTCTGAAATACTCTTTGATGGCTCTTCTACCTTATTCTTTAAGGTAGCATCTCTCAACCAAAGCCAGAGCTGGCTGGTAGGGCTGGTTTTTCCAGGCTATTTGTTTCAGGGATCCCTTATGTCTCGCTCCCAAGGATGGCATTGCAGGTGACTTGCCATTTCTGCTCTGGATCTAAAAGACCTGTGGGGATTTGAACTGAGATTTCCTTGCTCATATAGAAATCACAAATGGCTAAGTCATCTCCCAGCATTTGTCAATAATCTTGACAAATAAAAAGCCATCAATCTCAACTCAACTCAATTTCAAATTATCATGTATTTTATCAAAACTGACTTATTGGCAATTATCGAACATCCTGTCTCTCTCCCCACTTCTCACTTTACACTTGAGCTGCATCTTCAGCCTCACTACCAGTTATTCTTTTTTATGCGTTGTATCTTGAAATGTATTTTTAGTTTTTGTTTTTGTTTTTTTTTTTTTAAAAAAGACTAACCTGAGTAATGTTTCCAAAAAGTTTCCATTTTTTGGTGAGTAAAGAGTAATGTGCAAACCCAAACTTGCCAGCCACAGCGATGTTCTGTCCAAGTTTATCAATAGCTGAAAACTTTTTAAAAAAAAAAAATTAAAACCTCTTTCCTACAAATATATATACTTTACTAGGTACAAAAAGTACTTAATAAAATGTAAGGCGACGAAACTACTAATAAATGTTTGCTAAGTGATTTAAATATAAAATGCTAAATTAAAAACTCAAGTATTGATACCTATATTTGACAAAGTGTAGAGGCAATCCACTAGCAATACACAGCAGATCAAGCACTAAAATTTTCCTCTTAGAAATCCACAAGGGCTCAACTCCCAGAATGGCTACTACAACACCAACAAAATAACAACTCACCCGTATAGGCCAATTGCTTTCTAGATAGGTGCTGGAAATCTAGAGAAAATAACAATCAGTCTGGTGAGACTTAGGAAACATACTTCAACTGACAGCATTAACTTAGCACAGCATGAGATTCAGCTTCTTGCATAATATTTAAGGTGCCAAGTAGTGGCTCTAGTAGCAGAGCCCTTGGAATTGAGCATTAGTTTATGAACCGATATTTCACATGTTCTATCTTAATCATTTCAAGGTTTTAGACACCACACTTCCTCCCTCCACCACAGCACTGGCTTGTTTCTGATACAAACTCAATACAAACTGACAACAAGTGTGTGATGGCAGTCAGACTGCAGTCAACAGTTTCTGTCTGCTCATGCAGAGCACCCGTAGACCAGCGACAGCTTGAGCCAAGAGTTCGGTTTTTACTGGAAATCTTTATTACTTTTATACGTGGTGATTAAAAAAGCAATGCATATAAAACCAATCAATGTAAGAACAAACAAAAATCTGCTGCTTGAGAATGGCAACTGGCTTATTTTTATCCTACTTTTTTTTTTTTAATCCTGCTTCTTAAGATGCATCTACAAACCTGGATATGGTTAAGTTACTATTTATTTTTCTCTTAGGCTGTTCAACTTTATTGATCCACAAGAACCCGTATATAATACAGATATTAAGTCTTCTTCTGAAGTGGTAAATACAATTTCCCATGATATCTAGCTTTACCTTCATTTATGGTATCATTTTATCAGTGCTATGAAACTTTCAAACTTAGAGAAAATTTTGTGGGTTATTAAGGTGGAGTAAGTTTTAACTCTACGGACTCTTATGTCTCTCCTAACAGACTAATTAGCTTTCATGAGCAGCTGGAGGAAGTGGAGTGTGAATTAATGAAAAACTGAACAACGGAAGAGTCTTCTGTTCCTGGAATAAGAAAAGCTTCAATTTATTGAAATTTATTTTAATGTGACTCAAGAAACTGGATACATATTGAAAAACAAATCCAAATCAGAAAATCACAAATAACCAAATCCTTAAGACTGAGTAAAGATGAAGAGAATCGAGTAACAGCCACCTCCCCAAAGCACTTGCATCACTCCAGATTGTTAACTCGTAAAGCGCTAGAATGCAGCGACCCAGTACATCAACTTAAAAATACAACTAAATTAATAGCTATCAAACTCACACAAGAAAGTAAAAGGTGTACCAGAGAAAGCAGCTCATTACCAATGACACTGGGAAAAATAACTAAAATTCAAAGAAACCTACACTCCCCAAACTTCAATTTTTCACTAATTCCTATGAAATGTGGTATGTCAGCTAGCACGCCAATGCAAAAGTGATTCCAGCATAAAGGCTCAGTAAAAACTTATCAGATTACCATGTTCTAATGCATATCCCTACAAAAAATCTATTCTTTTAAATTTTAAAAGTCTATGACATACTACAAATTACAAATGACGTACTTTCAAAACTCAAATATAAGTTGAAATTAATAGGCTTTTTAATTTTGTCTGAATATTTTATGACTAGAACAAAGTATACATTTTTTTCCTAGTGTCACCTTGTTTGATCTATGTGCCATGTGAACTTTGTCCTGTACACTTAGTGCTGTGTATAGAAACAGTGGACAGAAGAGGCAGCTAATAATATTAAAGACACTTGAATCATAAAGATAGGGCACAGGAGTCATGCCACATCACTGGGAGATGGTGCTAAGGTACAGATCGGAGTATCTCATTATTCTTACCAAAGGGTTTTCCAGTCTCTCTAAATGGAAACTAACTGCTTTCCTTTTTTCCTGCTGAACTGTGTCTTCAGCCTAGACTAGTTTTGTCTAATTAGTGAAACTAAAAGATTCAATTAGATCTTTGCCCAAACCCACATCTTCCACACCTGATAAAACTTATACATTAAATAGCCTTTATAATTCACTACCGACCTCTCCAATGAAGTGTCTGATATTTTCCACATTTTGTGACAGATAATCTTTCAGAATAGTTACAGTCAGGATAAGTATAAAATCAACATCCTTAGAACACTAATAAAGACCTTTTAGAAACCAAAGTTTACATTATACAAAACACTGAACATTAGAAGGAACACAGCCACAAACTAAAAGGCTTTTGTTTTTTAATTTCACATTGTGTTCCAGTACTTTATAAATTTGTAACTCAGAAAACTAAATTAAAAAAAAAATACATCGAAAAAGGCACTGTCTATTCTGCCAGCTACTAACTTTGCTTCTAACCTGTGGATGCATTTGGTTTGGTTAGAGACATATAACAAAACCTTCTCATCTGGAAGTTAAGTTGTACAAAACAGAAGGCTTGAACAAAACAAAAAAATAGTTTAATATTCCAGACAATAAACAGAAAGCACAGAATTAGCTGGAGCTTATTTGATGAACTCTAAATTATATAGTAAACACACAAAATAGAAATCATACAAACAAATCAACTTTAATGAAGTATGTGTTCTTATCCTACAAGAGAGGATAAGTGGGAAGGGGAAGGAAACCATGCCCCTAGTTTCTCCAAGGAGTCCACATTGGTGGCTAAGAAGCTTAGAAGGCAAAGCATTAGCACTATATAAACACTACCCAGAAAGATCACTGTCACTCTGCATTCAATTGCCAGGCTCCAGTGTTAGCAGGCAAACAGCAAGGCAACTCTAACTAAAAACAAAAAACAAAACAAAACAAAAAAAAGCCCAAATTATAAGTTTCAGTACAAGGTCAACAGTAATTACATGATTCAACATTCAGTACCTAGCTTTTAAAAGCACATTAGATTTCTTTTATATACTTTAATGTAGGCTGTTTCAAGGCTAGGTTGACCAGTACTCCTTTGTGTGATGCTGGGTGAGTCATGTTAACTTCCTGAGCTTTGGTTTCCTTATGTACAATCTAGTCGGGCTATATGACCTCTAAAATTCCTCCAGCTCTAAAAATTCTATGAAATTTAAAATTGAAATTCTATTACAATTAAAATGTCTTGGGAGCACAACTGTGACATTTTTATTTATATTAGTTTTTAAAAGGTTTTTGTTGTTGTTGTTTTCTCCTCATTTCCTCATCAGGGTTTATGAGGAATAAAGTTTTGGCATTTTTACCTTTTTCTTTTTGTGAACTACTTTTTTACCCTTATGGTAAATAAATTAATCATTTAACAAATATTTTACCAAAACTATTTTACCTTTATTCAAAACTAAAAGAACAGAGATGAATGAGGAAATGAAAAGGCCTATGTAAATTCCGACTTAGAAAGCTCCTCTGCAGACATGAGTACAGCTGGCAATCAGAGGACAAGGAGTCCTGCTGCTGCCTGCAGCTCTGGAGTCAGCGCTATGTGCTTATTCAGTGGAATGTTTCATGGATGCTAAGAATCACTGAATTTTTGAGCTGGAAGGAAATTCAATTTTGTTATTGCCTGATGGATTTTTTAGTTCCAGACCTACCTTCTTTGATCCTCTGCTCTACTTGGCTCTCTGGTAACACAGACCTGGCTAGGCAGAACTGGCATTGATGCTAGGTCAGTGTAGAATGAATAGTTCAAAGTATGGGGAAATGAAAATAGCAGAGAAATGGCTATAGGAGAGAAGGGAGCAGTGGAAAAATTTAGTCAAGGAAGTAGTTGATGCAGTTTTATATTTAAAAATTGTTACTAATTATAAAATGTATGTACATTGTTTGATTCCATGAGTTTATTGATGTATGTTAAATACATTTTCCTTTTAGTGCACACTATAAGTCAACTGTAGGAACTATTCCTCCTTTAACCCTTCATAGAGTGATCATTTTTCTGACTTTTAATTATCTTCATTCAAAATCAACTGAAAATAACATGAGAGCTGAACTAGTAAGATATAAGCAGAGAAAAGACAAGGAATTATGGGAATAGAAACTGATGAAAAGAAGCTAGAGTGATGGTGTACGTGGACAGTCCCAGCATTTGGGAGGATGAGAGAAGAGAATCGTGAATTCCAGACCAACTACACAGCAAGATCCTATTGCAAAAGGAAAGAAAAGGAAAAATAAAAAATAAACTGACTAAAAGAAACGAATCCAAGAATAGGCTCTGATATATTTTAGTATGAAAGAAAGAAAATGTTTAGAACTTTGAAAGTATGCATACAAATTTCTTTCAAGAAATTTCAATTTACTCACTGTACCAAATTAATCTTAATTGGTATCAAAATCAGAATTAATCCATAACAAATATCAACTTGTCAGAAGCTAAAAGAACCTGCTAGTTTAAATGTGGTGTCAGGATAAAGCCATAATTTGGAAAAACATCAAATAATAATAAAATTATGAACATTAAGTTTCTCAAATGTTCAAAAGTTTGCAATCTGGGTCTACTCTTAAGTGATTAACCACTTATAAACTATAAAGTCAGCTCTACTGGGTACTAGTCAAATCATTACTTTCTATGCAATGGATATTCTTTAGGCTATGCAAATTCGTAGAGCTAGATTAAGCAACACAGAGGCTCAAAGTAAAATAAAATTATCTTCACTGAGGGGAAAAGAAATAAACTTCTAGTTCTTGACACTCTTAATGATGAGGATATACTCTGTATCAAATGGAAGGGGAAAAAAGGCAAGGAAAAACATTAAACAAGCATTGAGAGAGATACAGTAATAAAAATAATTAAAAACTGGTCCCAAGTGATAATATTACCAATGAATGAGTCAATAAACAAACACTGACCTGGACAACATGCCAATGTCGATGTCCAAGTAAAGTGCTTAACCCCTGAGATTCCAGACCTCCATCTGCAAATGGGTTCTTTCCCCGACTGGGCATATGATCAGCACGTGCTGAAGAACTCTTGGAATTCTGGGTTTGTGAGGCTTCTCCACAGTTCAAGTACAAGCGATCTTCTCCCTGAAGCAACACCTGTTCTTGGTTACTCTAGACAGAGAAAGAAGGGCAAAAGGGAAAACAAATAAAAATACCAGCATTAGGTAGGGACAATTAAGTAAAATGCTGTTTTAATTTTATTGTTGAACATGTACCATATCACAATATTGATTTTCTTCAGATGACAGAATTTACATAATGATCTCATATATTACATTTAGAAAACAGTCAATATTTTAATGATTTTTAGTGTTAGTGAGATTTTCGTACAGTGTGTTTTGTTAATGCCCAGGCTTACAAATGTTTGAACAGTACCTTTTATCAGTAACCCTAAATGCTGATACTCTGAGAACTACACCTGAAAAACTACATGTAAGTACACATTGTTTACAATTGACTGTGTTAGTTTCTATGGATATTCAGACAAATGCAACAGCTCCTGGTTTTAAGTAATTATGCCCTGGTTTTCAACTAGAGGGCCAGAGTTCTTAAGGTGGGAAGATTTCTTATATTCATACCAGACAGTGGTATTCTAACCCTTCCCATTTAGTCCAAAATATAATCAAGGGTACTTTATTTGTTTTGTGTAAGAATGTGTATGGTGTATGTATGTATATGTGTTTCCATGTATGTACATGCATGTGGTGATCCAAGGTTGATTCAGGTCTTTTCCTCAAGAGCTTTTCTCCACCTTATAGGCTGAAGCAAGGTCTCTTGGTGAACCCAATTTTACTCTGACTAGGCAGACTAGCCTGCTTGCTCTGGAATCCCCATCCCTATCTCCTCCCTGAGGGGATTACAGACAGGCTGACATGCCCACCTGGCTTTTATGTGGGTTCTGGGGATTCAAAATCTACTCCTCATTTACCCACTCACTGAGCCATCTCCCCAGCCTGTGGAGGGGCAGGAAATAATACTTTATCCTTATTTTTTTTGGGGGGGGGGGATCCTTAATTTTCAACTACAGTATAGAGTTCTGAGATCTGGGTTATTTTCACATTAATTTTTAATGTGTTATAAATTTTAAGTAATTGGTTACACCAAACATTTTTAAAAAACTATTAATAATAGTTACTGAGATATGTACTCATAGCATATAACTATAGAATATTAAAATATATAATCACATAATATATATTAATTCAGAGAAATAAACATAGGAAGTTTATGTTGCATTTTGAAATATTTATTACAAGTATTGCAAGATATTTATATTGTTATTTGGGGCAATGTTTTCCAAAGCAGACTTTTAGACATATTCTTCAAAGAGTTTCTTAAAATTTACAGCTGAATAAGGAACATTGCTTTGTAAATTAAAACTGCATTTTTGTGCCAGATGTGATGACAACCTAAGTCCTGGCGTCCTAATCTACTCTTTGTTTTAAAGCTTTTATTTCATGCATGAAAACAGATTTTTTTTGTGGTGTGTGTGTGTGTGATTGCGTGCTCACAATTGTGTGCTTACGTTTTGACACAAGGTCCATCACTGAACCTTCCTAGAGCTGAAATTACAGGCGCACACTGCCATGCTCGGCTCAGGTCCTCGCGCATGTGAGTGAAGCAAACACTTTACCAACTAAGCCATCCCCCAGCCAACTAGAATGTTTTATGGGTTTTTTGTTTGCTTGTTTTTTATAAATCCTGTGGAGCCTCTAGTAACATTTCCAAGTAGTATCTAAATGGAACACACTTTGGATAATCTTACTCAGATAAAGACTAAATTATTCAAGTTATCTTACATATAAATACTGCTTCTTTTGGACTGCTTGTGGCATTATTTTTTTTTAAAAAAAAAATGAAAAAATTCAAAGCATGTTCAGAAAATGTTCAAATTATGGCATAAATTTTATAGAAATACATGAAACACAGAAAGTATACAAGGAAGGTACAATTAATTTAGGAATATATTCAAATCATTAAAAAGTGTCTAAAATTCTGTTAAAAGGCACTAAAAAAAGAAAACAAACAAACAACCCCCCAGTTTTAATTACTTACCATACAAGGGTTTACAGTGAGTACACTCTTGATGAACTGAAATAGCAAAATGCTGGGCTGTTTAACTATACTCCTTAGGTCTGATTCAATTTCAGTGTGCTGAGAACCAAATTCACTGATTACCCATAAGTGATAGCCTTCTGCACCCCAGCTCTTGAAGAAATAAGAGAAAAAAAGTCAAAGGAACAAAAAGTTATTTTTTATCTTATTTATAACTTCAGTTAAATAATGCAACCATGAAAAATACCCAGAGACAAGAATCACACCCAGGGCTAGAAAGATCAAAGCACTAGGTGTGGAATTATAAGAAGCTGCATTTGATCCCCAGAACCTGCATAATGGTGGAAAGAACTAACTATAAAATTGTCCTCTGGTATTCACATGGTAGCATGCCCACATATATATACATCCTGCACACAGACACACAAAATAAATTATAAAAAAAATCAAAACCAATGATTCTTAGCTGTCAAGTCACCTTATCTATGTCTAGAAGAAACCACCACCATTGCCCTCTACTTAGAATGGTAAGACACTACTAACTCATGTTCTCAGCTTCATTTTCAGGGTTCCAATTCTAAAAATCCTTCTATAACATTTCAACTTAATTTACCTGCTTCTTACGTACAAAGAAATTCTTACAGAAGACAGCTGTGTATGACCAGAAGCTCAGTGAAGAAGCATCTACCACAGATGCAGCTCTGGAAACAGCAGAGTGCACTGGATTAGAAGCTCTGACAGTAGTGTTGTCATTCCAGCTTGACCTTTTGTTACAACCTATCTGGTTCCTCTAGATAAAGGTTTCTTTGGTTGTGAAGTGTACAGTGAAAAGATTTAAATGTATTTCTCCAAGCCCAATAAGAATTAATATTCTATAACTAGATTCCATTATAGTATTTTTCAAGATAGTAATTTCTAATCTGTAATCCAAAAAATAGTGAGTGAGGTTCAGACTACTGCAAATTCTTAAAAGCTTAATAATTGTTTATTTCCTATGTATACCTGTATATGTAGAGTATATGCACAGGTACACATGGAGACAAGAGGTGATCTTTGATATCCTATTCTATTTCTTTCTCTTTATTCCTTTGAGTCAAGGTTTCTCTGAACCTGGAGCTAACTAAATGCTTGGACCTTCAGTTTGTGGATAAAATATCAACTTAGTGAACCTCTGATTATAATACTTGATGCATGATATTCAAAGGCGCTGGCTAGTAGGTTCAGAAATATTATACTGAAAACTTACAACTGTGTGCCTATATATTAGGTATGCGAAGGTGTGTACATGCGCACATGCATATGTGTGAGTCAGAGATGTCATTCATCAGAAGCCATCTACCTTATTTTTTGAGACAAAATCACTCCAGTGGCAAGGGGATTATAAGGTCAAGGTTAGTCCTGGCCTATATAGTTTGAGGCCAAATGTTGGTTATATAGCAAGAAGCCCCATCGTTTTTCTTTCTTTTTTCTTTTCTTTCTTTTTTTTTTCTTCCTGAGACAGGGTTTCTCTGTATAGCTTTGGAGCCTATGCTAGAACCAGCTCTTGTAGATCAGGCTGGCCTTGAACTCATAGAGATCTGCCTGCTTCTGCTTCCCAAGTGCTGGGATTAAAGATGTATAACACCAACACCTAGTAAACTCCATCTAAAAACACACAAATTAATAACTGTCACCAAAAATGAACTATAGGAAAAAAATCCGCAGAGATAAAAATGCTTTCTGATTTTATGAACTCACTGTGGGGAAAATGGAAAAAGCAATGAGTTTTATAGGCTACGCCTGATTGTAAGTAGAAAGTACTTACCATAGAATGGATCTTAAGGGGTTCTTTTTTGGTACCATCAGACCTGTAACTGAAAAAGAACAGAAACTTCTCTTGATCATCTTCCAATTACACACAACACAGATACCACTTAGCTTCAGCTTAAAAACAAACAAACTGAATTTGCTCCTTTAAAACAGAAATACATAATAGTGGATAAAAGTGAAACGCTCATGCATTATTACATATTTTTATTTTAAGGAGCTCCTGATTCTGCATCCTGAATGCTGGGATTAAAGATTCAGTTGTCATATACACAACTGAGCTCAAAAAAAGAAGTGTATTTCCCCTAGTGTTTGGTATCAGTAAGTAATTTTATTGAATCAACTGTCAGTTTTAGAAGAGTAAATGTTTGAAGAATTAACATATACTCAACAAATTAAATCTGAATTTCACAAAATGTTTTGGTACAAGAATAAAATAAGAATGGATGGACTAGAGATCATATTAAGTGAAATATAAACAGACTCAGAGAGATTATTCCATTTTCTCTCACATGCAGAATCTATATATAGGACATAACAGTAAGAGGAGACTATGCTGGTGTAATGGTGGTCCTGGAAGAAAGAAGAGAAGGGGAAATGAGAGAAGGCAATGGGTGTTAATGCATCTAAAACTTGTATCTTTCCGTAAACTCAAGAATTCTTTAAGTTCCATGAAGCTAAGATTCACCTCAAGCAGGTCAGATGCATCCCTACCTTTCTAAGCAGCCTAAGCCTCCCCTGTTTCCCTTATCTTGACACCCAATTTCCTTAATTACCAGGACCTAAAAAAATAAATTTTTTCCCCCTAAACTTAATCTTGTCCTCTGCTCTCTGCCAATATCTTGCCGGGTTCAAGAGGCGCCAGATGGTTCCACATAACCTGGACAGCAGTGAGACAATCAGCTACCCTAGGATGTGACTAAAACCCCAGCTTTCTCAGTCCCACCCCCCAAAGATGGTCAATGCCCATAATCAGCAGGAAGCAGTTTTGAGAACCTGGTGGCCCCATCCCTGTCCTACTTGCTATCCCCTTTAATTTCCTCACCTTTTTATAATAAAAATATGGGGAATGTTAGGATGCAGGCATTATGCGGGCCCCTGTCACCTGGCAGGATGCATTCAGGCAGAATGTTGGCCAGGCAAGGGTCCTTTCCAAGTCTGTATGCAAGTGCAAAAAGTCTCTTTAAGAGACAAGCCCCGCCCATTCTTGCTCCCTTCCCACTGTTCTTCTGAAGAGGCAAGCTGATCTCTGCTTCTCTCTTTCTCTCCTCTTTTTTTAAGTTCCCTTTCCCTTAATAATAATAATTAAAAAAAACCCTCCATGTGAATTCCATCACATGGCATCAAATACTGCATGTTTCTATCATGTGTTCAGTCTAGATTTAAATAAAAATACACATATAACATGGCGTGAAGGAAGAGGGAGTTATTTGGTGAAAAGAAGGGAAAATACAGGCAAAGTGCACTGACGCCTGCCCTGCATGTGAAAATGTACACACTGAGCTCTGCTGTTTTGTATGCTACTAAAAAAATGTCTTAAGGGTGAATTTTTTTTAAGGTAGCTCCATGCATTGCATTTCTGAATATATGAGCTACTTGGAAAACAATGGGTTATTTATCTAAAGTTTCTCTTTGTTCACTCACGCAAAGTCTCCTCCAAGTGTACAAATCAGCTGGGCTCCAAACACACTCCATAGAGAAAGACCTCCATATTCCCAGGTTACTATTACAGCACTATTGTCAGGAGACCATCTAATCAATTTAACAGCTCCTGTTTTGTTCCAAATGTCTGTGAAAAGATAGTAAAAAGGGTTAAAACAATTGCTCAGAAATACTTAGTACTTTTTACAAGCTGTATGTTCAAATCTGAACAAGCCTAACGGCATGGACTACATGGACTCTAAGATGAGTCCTGTTCATGGAGGGTACTGAAAATGAAGGCACCAGCCTTTGCCTGATCTAATGTGAACAACCTCAGAATGCAGGTGAACTGTAGGGAGTGAAGGCTGGTTTTGCCATGATTATCTTGAATAACTACCACTGTGTAATAATCTTCAAAGCTGTCAGACCAGCTTCTGTAAATGGGGATAAGGTTGCAGAAATATTCTCCTTAGAGAAAAATACACATAAGTCTTTTGCATAGTGTGTGTGATAAAAATGAATGCTGGAAGCGAATATCTGTTTTTACAGTACATCAAATAACATCCATTATGAATCTTCACACGGAAACAAGTATGATGTTGAACATCCCAAAATACTGGGACAAAGTAGTTTCCCTCTGAATTCATCTGTCAAACTCTGAGAATCTATCATTACTGGTGACTCACACAGCATGAGAGGGTCAGGAGATAAAGTGCAGAGCATGCCCACACGAGGAAAACTAGTAAAGACACAAGATAATGCTAAGACTATACAGGCTGTATCCATGGTACAAAGAAGAAAAAGAGATAAGATGTCATGTAGATGAGCCAGGAAAATTTCCCATGGTTTATCCATTACATAGAACAGTAAACCAAAGTCTCATGACAGTCCTTAGTCACATGTCAACTCAGTCCTCACTCTTATAATTTGTGTAATTAATGTGGTTGAAAGAAACAAAACCCTTATGTATACTATCATATCATCTGTAAATAGCGAAAGTTTGACTTCTTCCTTTTCAATTTGTATTCCCTTGATCTCCTTTTCTTGTCTTATTGCTCTGGCTAGACTTCAAAAACTATGTTGAATAGATAAGGAGAGAGTGGACAGTCTTGTCTTGTTCCTGATTTTAGTGGAATCGCTTTGAGTTTCTCTCCATTTAATTTGATGGTGGCTGTTGGCTTGCTGTATATTTTTTTATTATGTTTAGAAATGTTCCTCGTATCCCTAATCTTTCCAAGACCTTTATTACAAAAGGGTGTTGGATTTTATTGAATGCTTTTTTAGCATCTAATGAGATGATCATATGACTTCTTCCTTTCAGTTTATTTATATGGTAGATTACATTGGTAGATTTTTGTATGATAAACCACCTCTGCATCTCTGGGATGAAGCCAACTTCATCATGGTGGATGATTTCTGATGTATTCTTGGATTTGGTTAGCCAGCATTTTATTTGATTATTTTTGCATCAATGTTCATAAGGCAGATTAGCTTGTAATTCTCTTTCTTGAACCTGATGAAAAACAACTTGTCCTGGTTTTGCCGTCACACCTCAGATTGTAAGAATTTTACTCTAGTATGTAACAAATGCACTACTAACACAGAAGAGGCGTTAGCCTGTGCTTTAAGACACAAGCAGAGAACACATACTGACATGGCACAGCAGGAAACACCAGGCCCACATGCAGACCCTAAGCAAGGGCCCTAGAACAAATGAGTCATTTCTTAGATACTGCATGATGAATTGAATTGAAAATAGGTTTATACTAAAAAAACTAATGTGTGTGCGTGTGTGTGTATAAATGATAAAGAGAGTGAGTTGCTACATTTGCCAATGGAGAAGAGGCTGCCAAGATTTTTAGAGTTGAAGAACCTAAGCTAAGAGAAAGGAATATCAGCTAGTAAAAGTCTTCCATTTGAGTCTACCAGAATAAGATATGAAATAAAATTATAGATTAATTCATACTATGATACTTGGGGACTTACTGCTAAAATCAGGTGAAGACCTAGCCAAGAACCTACATATCCCAAAAATTAAGAAAAAAAGTTTGGAAAAAAAAAA
Source organism: Myodes glareolus (assembly GCF_982192425.1). Classification (NCBI taxonomy): domain Eukaryota; kingdom Metazoa; phylum Chordata; class Mammalia; order Rodentia; family Cricetidae; genus Myodes; species Myodes glareolus. The sequence goes on from NC_142032.1 coordinate 32,565,229, forward strand.
ACCTTTAGTTTTAGTTGTAACTAAAGTCATTTAGTTACAACTGTTCTATTTTATTATCACTTATTTTTAAGGTTTTGGTTATTTTAACTGTGTTATTTATAGAATACACTGTGACAATTCAATACATTCATACACTGTGTGACGATCAAACAAAAGGGGATTCATTTTCACTGTCAGTTTGACTACATCACTGTGGGAACACACCCTTGGGCATATGTGAGGGTGTTTCCAGAAAGGACTCCTTGAGGAGAATGGGTCGTAAGTACCATTCTATCAGCTGGAGGTCTGAATCGAAGAAAAATGAGACAGCAAGTTAAACATCAGAACTTATGTCTTTCTACTTCTTGACAACAGACACACTGTAGCCAGTGCTGCCTCTCATGTTCCTGCCACCATGCTCTTGTCATCATGATAGGCTGTACCCCTTAAACTGTAAGCCAAAATAAACACTTTTTTTTAATCAAAATTATTTTATGTATATGGGTGTTTTGCCTACACACAATAGACCACTTTCATTTCTGATGCCTGAAGAAACCAGCTGCTGAAATTACAGATTGAGCTGCTATTAGGGTGCTGAGAATCAAACCAAGTCCTTGCCAAGAGCAGTTGGTGTTCTTAACTGCTGAGGCATCTTTCCAGCCCCCAAATCGTACTTTCTTAAGTTGCTTTTGTAAGGCATTTTGTCACAGCAATGAGACAAGTAACTAACATACACGGTATCTCTTCTTAAGCCTAATTTATAAGCAAAACTTTACTGCATGTGTAAGGGAGAAACAGTATACAGAGTTCAGTATTCCCCATGGTGTTAGCCATCCACTGCTTGCAGGTGTGGCAGTGTTGGAACAGAACCTCGCAGATCAAGAGAGACATTATAGATACTCACCAGGATACTGTTTTGCTGTAAGCTCTAATTTATGAGACAGCAGCATGGCTCCAGTGGTGTTATCTATTGTATAAACTTGCACAGAACCACTGTAAAAACAATAATTTTAGTGAAAAATGACAAAAATAAACAGAAACGGCATTATCATGGGAATCTATGTTCTAGTGAAAGGTGTACAAAGTAGAAAACCATTTTGTAAATAATTAGTAGTCACCTCATGTAAATAAATGCTAAGGTTGCAGTCTAGTCATCCCTTTCTACATCCTCTTGAAATTCCTGACATTTTCCAGGAAGCACATAGACTGTTCACTATACTACTGTATATAACTGGAAATAGTAAAAACAACCTCAACACGTAGCAACATGACGAAGGAAAAATAAACTGGTATATTCATACAGTACCACATCTATAACATTGAAAGAATGAACTTTAACAATATGCATTAACATGGGCAGCAAATACATGTGTGTGTTCCACACAGACACCTTCCTCTTCAACTTGCTTTAGGAGACAACCATAATTTTGCATACCATGAACATAATTTTTTTCCCTTCTTTTTTCCCCCATGCACCCATTTTAAAGGAATTTACTAAGACTGGTCTATATGTATGTTTGTAGGCCAGGCTATAACCAATATCCTCAAATCCTTGATCCTCTCAGCCTCCTGAATGCTAGGATCATAAACATGTGTCAAGTGTTCAAGTTTCAATGTTGTTTTAAAACTCTCCATTATATGAATTACAACAAAAAACTGATTTTATATGTGATTTTAAAAATATTCTCTAAATAAAACTACATATTCATATAAGAGAATATAAACACTGATATCTTAAAGAATTAACAATTAAGGGCTGGAGAGATGGCTCAGAGGTTAAGAGCACTGATTGTTCTTCCAGAGGTCCTGAGTTCGGTTCCCAGCAACCACATGATGGCTCACAGCCATCTATAATGAGATCTGGTGCCCTCTTCTGGCCTGCAGGCACACATGCAGACAGAACACTGTAAACAAAATAAATAAATAAATAAATCTTAAAAAAATAAAAAAAAGAATTAACAATTAAAACTCTAAATTTAAACTTATTTATTCTTTTTTATTTGTATCTCAGTTTTCTACAGTTTGAAACACCTCACTTTTACAAACTAAAATGTTTAGCCTTTGAAATCTGTTCTTTACCTTTGTTTCAAAATAGTAAAACATCTTTATATTTTATACTAAGATGACTGATAATTATGGCAGGCATAACCAAGTCCCTAAGTATGTTAACATATCTTAAGTTTAACTTAGAGTCACAGTCTCTGTCTATCTTACCTTGCACAACCAAATGCCATAAGTCGGTACTTGTTATTTACTGCTACACATGTCCCATCAATAACATCTTGTGGCCAAACTCCATGAAGTTGCTACAACAAGAAAAACTTAAAAGTTTAAAAAGTGTTCCCCTAACCTCATTGTAGTTGAGATATTTCTCATTCAATAAAGATTCAGTTTAACAAAGTATCATTTGGTTTCACCTGCATAAGAAATCGCTCACAAAGACTATCATCTAAGTGTTTTCTCCCAAGAAGCACAAGGTAGTGAATACAAAGAAAACATGGAAGGCATTAGCAAATTTTAGAAGTTGAGAAGCACACAAATAGTAAAGAATGCTTAAAAATCGCTTACTTTACACTATTGGGTACACAAAAGTCCTGGGAATTTGGGTGTCTCTAAAAGAATGGCAGAGGTGGTTCAAAGTCTAGGTAAGAAGATTTGGGTCCTTTCTCAGCACATTCCCATTGTGAATAGCCAACAAAGACCCAACTTATTACCCAATACAAAGCTGAACATTTTTTCTTTGAGAAAAAACTGAACATCAAAGAAAAGTCCAAGTTTACACCTTGAACCTGATAGTTTTTAACACTTCCAAAACTCAAATATCAGAGTATCAGGGAAGTCAGGTATACATATCCACTGGAAGGGACTTTAGAACTCTTTTATAAGGAACCCTGGAGACACAAAGTGGAGAGAGAGAGAAAGGCGTAGAACAAAAGAGAAGGAAGGGGGGGGGGAACTTAAAGATGGGGAGGATCCCCATAAAAATATAACCTAGTTAACAAACCCCACAGTGAAGATCATATAACAAAATCTACCAAAACAGAATGATTCATTTTTATTTGGGGTCTTGAACAGCAACAAAATCTACACATTTACTATCTAAAAGTCAAAAAATCAATAGCTATTAAAGACTATATAATTAAGAAAGAGACTACTTGGGATGATGATGATGAAAAACCAGAAAATACATCTTTGCTAAAGGTGTATAGTAAGGAACCAGTCTGGAATAGAACTCTAGTCTGGAGTAGTCCAGAAAGCTCTAACAGAAATATCTTAATGAAGATTAAACAAACACTAATGATCTAAAGAATGGAGACGATACTATCACACTGACAGTCAGTTTGGGATTAAGCGGTAAGTGGACAAAGAATAAGTTAATGGGGGGTGAGGTGACAACTCAGTGAAGTGCCTGTTGTGCAAGCGTGAGAACCCCAGTTTGACCCCTAGGACCTGTGTAAAAAGCCAGGTTGGGTTGTTATGTACTGGTAACCCCAGTGCTGGAGGTGAAGACTGGTGGGTCTCGAAGACTTGTTGGCCAGGTCTAGACCAATGAGAGACTCTGTTTTAAAAAGCAAGATTGGAGTGACTAGAATGTCAGCCTAGGTTGTCCTCTGGTCTCTATAAGAACACACACCCTGCCTATATACAAACATGCATGTGTACGTAAATAAGCAAAGGCACACACATACACACAGAAGTAAACATAAAGAACAAAAGAATTATTAACTCCTAGTGGAACTAAAAATCTGCAGAAAAGGAAAACCTAATCATTAACATATTTTACAGTTTGGTATCAACACAACTTACATACTGTCTAACATATAAACAATGGCTAGTAACTTCATTAAAACAATTACTTTATTGGAAAGATGAAAAGATTATGACTGTGTTGGGATTGGAGAAGACTGAAGCAAATAGTGATTTTCTGCAGGATAAAGTCAATAGCCCCATAACTATCTTATAGCTTAAATAAACATTATACAAACTAAGAGAACATAGGATTTGCTAACAAAGCAAAATTAATAAGCAAAATAAAATAATACAAAACACACAATCCATACCTCTGCAGTAAATCTACTGGACACTGGTGTAATAAATCCAACTTTACCATCATTAAACACAACAGCAAATCCATCAAGTGTGGCACAATATTCCATATCTTTAATGTGCACGTCTGCAAAGCCGAGGAATGAGCCTACTGAAGAAAAATATGGAAATAGAGTAGGGTTATAATAAACTATTATTTTATATATTTGGGTAGTACTTCCATATGTTGTATATTAAGTTGGTTCTACCTCATATAGAAAGTATAACTACCTCTAGATGACTGAAGATCTACTGAAAATGGTACTGTAGAAAGATTGATGGCTTTTCTTCCATTTGTCATTCCTTCCCAATGAATAAGATGAAGAAGTCCATCAGAAGTTGCCACAAGGAGATCTTCCAGCACAGACTGCAAACTGGGGAGAAGCAAGCAACTTAAGTCAATTAACTTTTAAGACAGCATATTGGGAAAGCAATGAGTATAAATGTAACTGCTTTCAAATAATGCTTTCTGCAAGCCAGGTATGGTGGCACACACCTTTAATTCCAGCATTCAAGAGGCAGAGGGCAGGTGGATCTCTATGGGTTCAAGACCAGTCCAGCCAGAGTTACACAGTAAGACCCTGTTTCAGAAAGAAAGGAAGAAATAGAGAAAAAGGGGATGGGTAGGAGGGAGGGAGAGAAAGCAGGCAGGCAGGCAGGCAGGAAGGAGAAAGACAGAAACAGATAGATAAACAGACACACAGACAGAGTGAGCTTCTGCAAGCAAGGCTGAACTTCTGTAAGGTAATAAAACTCAAACTCTTAAGTTTGAAGCCTGCCTGGTCTACACTGTGTAAGTTCCAGGATAATCAGGAACTACACAGTGAGACTGCCACCTAAAACAAAGTAGAGAAACCAAACAAAAATGACAACATTTTTAACTTTAGCAAAGCAGATCATTTATAGCAGATCATTATAGACAGAGCACTACCTGTCTATAATTTTAATATAGATTAAAAACTTGAAATATAGAGGCAACAAATTAAAGAAGAATAACGAGTTGGTGTGGTGTGACTGAGGACACTGAAGAGGAAAAATAGATGTAACTAACCAAAGGATGACAAACTAAAACCACAAACAATTCTCTAGCACTGTCTAATAAAAATTTTCAAAAATAGGAATTTTTTATGTGTACAATCTGATAACAGTAGCCGCATGTAGTGACAATATACCTGAAAATTAATAGAGCACATAATCTGTACATTGTAATAAACAAAGCTGCAACAACTGACCAGATATACAGATAGGAAAATGGGAACCAGAGGAAGAAGAAAAGTTCATCAGTATACAATCCCAATGTTGGATTAACACACAGTGACTTAAAACAACTGTGATAAAAATGACAAACAATCTATATGAGGGCTGAGAAGATAGTCCAGTTGGTAATGCTTGCCTCCTAGATAAGGGAGAGCAACCTGGGTAAAGTAAGGGTCCTGCGGTTGTCTGCCTGCCCCTCACCCTCTGCAACGCTCTCCTGGGAAGGTCAGATTTTGTTCTGTGACAAAAGTGTAAGGATCCGAGCTGAGATTCCTAGTACCCATTATAACGTACAGGCGTGGCAGCATACATCTGCTATCCTAGTGTTGGGAGTGTAGAGATGTAGACATAGGTGGATTTCTGAAGTCTGCTGACCTGTTGAACTCCAGGCTCAGTGAGTGACCCCATCACAAAATAATATGATGGAGAACAACTGGGGAAGCACCAGATGCCAATCTCTCCTTCTCTTTCTCCATCCCGCCACACATCACAAATCTACATGAAAATGTAAACAGACTCTGTCCCTCCCGGTCCCATAGTCGTTCAGTCCCAACGAAACACATAAGGCTTATATTAATCATAAACTGTTTGGCCTATTAGCTCAGGCTTATTACTAACTAGCTCTTATAGCTTAAATTAATCCATAATTATTATCTATGGTTAGCCATGTGGCTTGGTAACTTTTTTCAGTGAGGCATTTTCATCTTGCTTTCTCTGCGTCTGACTGGTGACTCATACCAGAAAAGCAAAGCAGCCAAGCCACTGGAGAAGTTTTACCTGTACCAAGGCTGGGTGACCACAGACTAAGTAGACTAAGTATAGAGAGCCTCTCTCTTCTCCCATTTTATATTCCCTTTAGTGCTGGGATTAAAAGTGTATGACTCCCTAGTACTAGGATTAAAGGTGTGAGGCACCACCACCTGGATTTATTTCTTCATTGATCTTGGTTAACCCAGGGTGGACTTGAACTCATAGAGATCCATCTGCCTCTTAATCCTGGGATTAAAGGTGTGTACCACCACTGCTTGACCTCTAGTGGTTTAGCTTTGACCTTCTGACTTTTAGGCAAACTTTATTTATTAAAACATAAATAAAATGTCACTATATGAAAAGATAAGAAATACCATTCACCTCATTCAATTAAAAGCAAACAAACTTCTTAAACAATGGCTAATGTCAGTTGATAAAGTAATGAACACTTCTCCAAAAATTTGAAAACGGGTCTTGTCCCAAACCACCCAATTGCCACTATCAATTAATTTTTAGAACAAATGTCAAACCCAACAAATCTGGTCTTTTCATGCTGTACTGGTTCTTAAGATATTCTGTGTATTATTCTTTGTTGTAAGTGCATACTGAAGGCACATAAATACACTATGTTCTGAGTTAGACTACTGCACCATTGGCTCCACAGATTATTCAGATTTCAAGCATAGATATTTTTCAATTTAGGATACTGAGTTCCAAATGATTTTCTTAATATGATTAGTAAGGAATATGATGCATGTAATCACATGTTGTCACATGTAACAAAGTAAAATAGTGTTTCTGATTAACCAATTATTACAACTCATAATTACAACTTTTTTCTTTTAAACATTCTCTGTATTCAAGTAATAACAAAAGATGGCTATTTAGTATTAATCTTTATTTAATCAAAAATAAAAGGTAATAGTACTTTTACTTCTATAAGCATCATTATAACCACTATCTCCAGCTTTAATTGATTATACTGGTTGTGATAGTAGAAAATAACTGATTATATAGTCTTTCAGTGTCTTCTCTTTCATTTTACAAATGTACAGATAATTTCCAAGAAGTATATATTAAACCGGCCAATAGTTTTGCTTGAAATGTAATTCTTTCTTTGGAAGTTTGAGAGAAATCTGAGACAAACTCCCAACCACCCAAATTTGCAGAACCTACATTTACACACGTGAAAGTCATTGTCTTGGTTAGGGTTTCTATTGCTGTGAAAAAACATAACCAAAAGGCAAGTTGGGGGAGGACACGGTTTATTTGGCTTATACTTCTTTATTACAGTTCATCATCGAAGGAAGCCATGACAGAAACTCAAACAGGGTAGGAACCTGAAGGCAAGGAGTAGTGCAGAGGTCATGGAGGGGTGCTACTTACTGGCTTGCTCCCCATGGCTTGCTCATCCTGCTTTCTTATAGAACCCAGGACCACCAGCCCAGAAATGGCACCATCCACAATGGGCTATGTTCACTAATTAAGAAAATATCTTTTAAGCTTGCCTACAATTCAATCTTATGGAGCATTTTCTTAATTAAGGCTCTCTTCTCTCAGATGACTTTAATTTGTGTCAAGTTGACATAAAACTATTCAGTACAGTCACACAGTTGGAAGCAATTCCCCCCTCTTTCCTTTGGTGGTACTAGAAATTGAATACTGGGCCTTGAGCATGGTGAGAACAGGCTCTACTAACTGAGCTACACTTCCAGTCCCAGAAATTCTTTTTGCAAAGGCTCTTTTTCTAGCCTATTTCCAGATGTTACATGACTTTACCACAAGGTGGAGGCATAAAACCAAGTTGGATTGTTATACCTTTTTGGTATACATTCAAAATTTTTTCTGCATCAAGTAACAGTCTATTAAAATTTACCTTAATAGAGTGTGTGTGTGCTTGCACATCCACATATACACATGTGAGGACCAAGCTGTGCACTGCTCTATCACACTCCACCTTACTTCTTTGAGAAAGCATCTTTCACTGAACTGGAGTAAGGCTAGCAGCAGGCAATCCCTAGCAATTCTGTCTGCCCACCAGAGCACTAGAGTTATAGGCTTGTGTGTGACTACACCTAATTTTATGTGGGTGTTGAATATTTGAACTTAGGTCTCATGTTTATGCAGCAAACATTCTTACCCACTGAGCTATCTCAAATCATATTTTTGAAAGGGCTTTCATCCTGAGCAAATAAAATCTGAAGTGATCAGTAATCTTTGATTAACATAGTGAATATGCTAAATTTTTTCAGTTTAATCACATTTAGGCAAATAACAAAGACATTCTTTTCCATGAGGGGATTAAAAATAAGAAGACAGACTAAATAGGGCAATGACAACAGCCCGCTGCTTGCATGCCAATCTTGCACAATTTGTTCCAGTGCTATTTTAACAAAAAAAAAACAATGCACGAAGCCCTTTGTTAGAACTACAAATCAGAGAGGTCTTTTTAAGAAGAGAAATTACATATATATAGTCCAACAGATTCATTTTAGTTATCCAGTCTTTTTCTTTTTCAAATTGTTTCACATTTATTATTTATTTATCTGGGGGGATGGGGAAATGCTTGGGTATGCCACGGTACATGATTGGAGGCCAGAGGACAACCTTGGGAATCAATTCTCTACTTCCATCATGTTACTAGGGAGGTAACTCAGGTCGTTAAGTAGGGAAGCAAACAACTTTACCTATGGAACCATCTTGCTGGCCCCATGGTTCAGTATCTTTGAAAGCTATTTATTAAAAAAATCTCTTCCCCAAATCTGTTCATTAGCTTCTTATGTATTCTTCCAGAACAACAAATTTGTAATACCTTTTAAAACCAGGTATTCTTAGTACTAGACTCCTTGTTTATCACTCAGTGTATCTGGAGGAATGAGCCTCATTATTTTTATAGCTGTATACTGTTTGTATAAATCATATATATGCAGAAGAAACGATATGAAGTTGTCTTAAGTAACAACTAAAAGATCAATCATGAACAATTAAGAAAACAAAGTTAAACTGTAAAAATCACTTGAAAAAAAAACCACTGTGCACTAATAGATTTTCAGTATTTCTCCCCACTTGCCAACAACCTTTATTCACACTGGACCCAGAAGGCTGAACGTTTTTTCAAGTGTGCATGTACTTCCAAGACATGTGTGGAGGATGTAAAAGGAACAGCCGCTCTTTCCCTCAACATATATGATTCTATCACAGTCTTTTTTAGTATATTACATACCATACAACCAAACAAGATATAAATTTTGACACAAAACAATTTTCTTGGTGGTCATGTGATTAACCAACTACATGGTCTCTTGTGGCCAAAAAAATGTCAAATTTAGACGGCATACTATACCTCATGATGGGTGCTTGCAAATCCAATATTTTCTTCATTTCTAAATTTAGTGCTGGGGCACAATGTTCTTCCTTGAAATGAGGTATCCCCTTCATCTGTGGACTTCCTCTAAGAGAAAAAGCACAAGGTTAAGATAAAATATTAAATTTGCCCCCACTTTGCACCTAATATACACCGAATTAAACAAACATAACCAAACTTAGAAAGCAGGTGTTCATCCTATAGATTCACAAATGAAAATCAAACTTGAATTCTATCACAGTAGATACATTTATATATCAACTAGATGTAAGTAAGTTTGACTTGTGTTGAGGGACTGAGGGAGAAAAGCAGAGGAAGAGAGGGATGGATGGGTGGTGGGGTGAAGGAATGGAAGAACAGAGGGATAGAGAGAGAGATGGAGAGATGGAGGGAGGAGAGATAGAGGGATGGAGGAAAGAGGAAGGGAAAATTAAGATGAACTCTCAAGAGAATCAACAAACATTTTGTTTAAAATGACTACGAGAGTTTTCCTAGCTAGGAAACTAACAGATGCAGTATATAATTTCACATGTAATAGTGTATAGTCTAGACTGTGCATTCATTTCATCTTATTCCACACCCTGTCACTGATTCCTATTCTCTGGGTATTTATCAGAATTAATGTCAAATTCAGGGATGTAATTAGAACTTTTATAACTTGGCAATAAATAACAAAATGGTGTGTGTGTGTGTGTGTATGTGTGTGTGTATATACACATATATGTATATATACATATATATTTAAATCACGGTGATTAAGGGCTGCCTAAGAATATTGCTAGATCAATGCCAAGAAACTGAGCACATAACTCTTCAAGACTACAGAACCATCTTGAATTTATCTCCACATGGCATGGTTGTATGTTACCACCAGTCTATTCTTCCTCACTGCCTGTGTTGGATTTAATAGTTATGTATCTGTGTTTGGGTTTGTATCGCTGTGATAAACACTATGATCAAAGGCAACTTGAAGAAGAGGTTTATTTTGCTTGCATTTCTATATTACAGTCCATCACTGAAGAAAGTGAGGGAAAGAACTCAAGGGAGGAACTTGGAAGCCGGAACTGAAGCAGAGGCCATAGAGGAGCACTGCTTACTGGCTTGCTCTTGTCTTGCTCAGCCTATTTTCTTTTATATTGCCCACAATAGGCTATATATTAGAAACTCTTCCACATCAATCATTAAGCAAGAAATATGCTCCATTATAGGCTTGCCTATAGTTTAGTCTTCTAATGGTGGAGGCATTTTCTCAACTGAGTCTCTCTTGTGAAATGATTAGCTATGTCATTGACATAGGACTAATCAACACAGTATCTTTTGTGGCAGTTATAAATTTTTTCAGCAATTGGCCTGCTAACATCACTTAATTTTTCAATCATCTATAATCCTGCAACTCAATTTGTTAATACTAGTATAGTTATATGCAAAGAGTTTAACAAGACCAACAGGCTTTGAGGTTTCTGGTTTTTGTGAAAATTGCTTTGCTGCTCAGAAACCCATTTTGCCTCCTTTATGATTGTGGATATTTTCTTTTTTTCCACATATAAGCTTGATGAAGGCTTACTGTCATCTTGCTATTGCAAGGACCAGGAATATTTGATTCTATGTCTGACAGGCTAAGTCAGTTGATATTTAACAAGTTAACCATTCAGGTTTTTATACAGCTAATATGCTTGGTTAATATGACAGTCTCTAAAAAAAAAAATGAGTAATTAATTTACCAGACTCACATTTAAGGTGGTAATCATGCATTCTGTGGTCACTTTCCGAGGACATTCTCCACTTTTAAGTAGTTTTAAAACTAATTTTATTTTCTTAAAGTAATGCTTGAAATTCAGTAGTGTTGGAGACTTATGAAAAAGGAAAAAAGAAAAACGAAAGCAGTCTCTGAAGACTCTGCTAAGAGCAAGCCAACCTTGAAGAAAGCCCCAAGTTAAAATGAAGGCATCTGAAAGAATGATTGGCGTTTGTGAAAAGGGCGATGCTGATAATCTGAGTGCAGAGGCTGAGTAGACAGGTTTTTCAGTATATTTTTCTCTTGTATGCAAGAAAAATTCTGTTACACATGCTCAAAGCAAAAGATTTCCCTTTGTATCTTAAAGGCTTTGTGCTTCCCCCTACAGTGTGTATGTTGGGTGTCTCATTATGTAACCCAGGCCAGCTTCAAATCTGTGATTTTTCTGCCTCCAACCTCAAAATAGTATTACAATCATACGCTACTGTGTTGGGTAGTATTTGTTTTTGACAATGTGTGGAAATACTAAAATCTGATCATTTTCATTCATTACCCTTTTTATGTTCCTTCTTATAGAGCTGCAATATTGTGAAAATATCTCTTATATATTCTTAAGAGACTGGAATGGAACTTTTGTTGAACCTCACAGCCAAAGTTAATAACGTATCTTGAAGTCATGTAAGACTTAAGACTTCTAGAATATTGTGTAATCAGCCTGTTTGTTTAACCTACTTTTAAGAGAACAACCGAACAATCAACCTTACTTGTCTTAGATTTCCCATGTAGTCAACTCTTCTAACCTAAGCTATTGCACAACTACAGTCTTATGTATTTTCCCATGCCCTTGACCCAGATAATGCAGGTACATCTTTGCGGAAAGCTGCAGATACATACTGGGGAATATTATTTTAAGGTGTGTGTGACTTTTGTTTATGCTGCATTTATTTAACGCTGTGAAGCTATGATTCTTTGCCTCTCTAAAACACCTGATGGTCCTAATAAAGAGCTGAATGGCCAATAGTGAGGAAGGAGTAAGGATAAGCAGCGCTGGCAGGTAAAGAGTATAAATAGAAGGAGAAACAAGGAAGAGGGGGATCAATGAAAAAACAAAGAAATGAGGACATCAGGGGCCAGGCACCCAGTCAGCCACAGAGTAAGAGCAAAAATAAGTTATACAGAAGTAGGAAAAGGAAAATGTGCCGAGAAAAAAGGTGGCTGGGATAATTTAAGTTAGAAAAGCTGGAAAGAAACAAGCTAAGCTAAGGCTGGGCATTAAAAAAGTAAGAATAAGCCTCTGGGGTGGGGGGTCCCACAAAAAAGTCAAAAGAGTAATGATGTGAGATTCTCCTCTGTGTGCTGTGAATATCACTGGTTAATAAAGAAGCTGCTTTGGGCCTATTGCAGCACAGAATAGGGCAAGGCAGGAACTCCAAGCAGATAGAGGAGGAGAGAGTAGGCAGAGTCAGAGAGAAGCCATGTAGCCACCACAGGACACATATGCTGGCGGGAACCTTTCCAGTAACACAGATGAATATAAATGGGTTAATTTAAGATGTAAGAGCTAGCTAGATATATGCTTAAGCTATAGGTCAAACACTATGGTAATTAATATAGCTTTTGTGTGATTATTTCAGGTCTGGGAAGCTGGGAAATGAACGAGTGGCATTTGCCAACAGACTAAAGAGCCAAAATAAATATAAGGCTCCTTTAAGAGTTTCTGCCTGCTGTTGATCCCTTAAGCAACCAGTACTTAAAGTAGGAACAAAACACGAAGTAAAAACGCCTGCCACAGCACAAGCATCAGCATTCTAGAGCACTAGGAAAGCTGAATGCAGTTCCTGGTCAGCACCTCTGCCATGGCTGCAAGCTCTGGGCTTAGCTTTCGGACCTGACCCAAGAGTGGGCAGGGCCAGCCTACAGACCATGCAGAGGATCCAGGTGCAGCTTACAGTCTAAAGTTTGCTAGTGTGGTCAAAAAAGGCTAAAAGATATGCAGTAAAAAAGGTCCAGATGGAAAAACCTCTTAACAGGCTCCGGTGTGTTTTACAATGTGTGTAGGCTTTAATAAAGTGGGTATAGGCAGTTATAAAAAGAATGAAGAGCTTTAAAAAAAAGACTTTAAAGAGACAGTAAAAGTAAAAGAAAAACGCTACATAAAGATGGGAAATACACAGGGAGTCTGGGTCCTGTCTGCTATTGTGTTGATTTTGCATTTTTTGATTGCCAAAAAGCAAAGGACAGCTGCTAAGAGACCTGGAATTGAAAGAGGGACTGTTCAAATAAAACTAGCCTAGATATTTGAAGAATGCCGTAACTTTAAAAAAGTAAAAAAATGTATTTGTTAAATGGAAATCAAAATACTTTGGAGAAGCGGGTTTGCTTTTGTTTCCACAGGACACAGAGGCTGTGAATTTGTTCTAAGTTGATATGGCTCTGGTTTGATTAAGGGAGACCACCTGAATCTTAACAGGTGATAGCTCTCAACAAAGGTTACTGTTGGCCTTCCCAGGACTTAGTCATTATCTCAAAAATTTTCTTGGGGACCCCTGGAGATGTCTTTGCCCACAGCTAGCAGTAAGTGGTATGAAGAAGACTGTGCCCACATTCCTAAGAAAAAGGGGGTGTGCATGGTATTGGTTGTTTTGTGGGTCGTGGTTGCTTGTTATAATTTAGGGGCATATAGGAATACAAGATAAAAAGACAACCATTAATCTTAGATATTTTGCACTGGCATGGATTTTAGTATATAAATACAAATTCAAAGTCAATTTTGGTACACTGTATATATATGTTTTTGCTCTTGTTTAAAGGACTTTTGTATAATGATACAAATTTAAGGTAATTTTTGTCACAATACACTGTATATGTTTTCACTCTTAAAGAATTTTTGTTTATTTATTTATTTAGTTAGTTATTTATTCTGCTCTTGTTTAAAGATTTTTGTATGTTTGTTTATTTATTTATTTAGTCTGCTCTTGTTTAAGGTATTGTACCTAGGCAGTTCATTTAAAAATGTAAGGTAAAATTTTAGTTTTTGAGAGCTATTATTATGAACTATTTAGGATAATCAAGAAACACAGGCCAGTAATTATTTGTAATTATCAAATTTGTAGATATGTTAGGTATGTTTTCTAGATTAAATAGATATTTTTAGATATATGATCTTCAAATACTTCAAAGACCTATAGAATATGACATTTAAAATGTTTTCTTGATTTAAAGTTTTTTGTGACAATGAGACACATTGGTCCTGACAGCACCAATTTATTTCAGAGATGACAGGCACTGAAGAAACTCCTTATGGAGTTTGCTTTCACTGTGACAAGGTTGGCCACTGGGAAAGAAACTGTTCTTGCCTTTTGATTGCTTGACAATGTGTTGTGCAGACTGCACATGCAGGATACACAGAAAGAAAAAAAACAAACTGTTGAACTTTGCCAGAAGAAGGCAGGAAAGTTTTTCAAAATTCCTGCTTCACAAAAGTATCTATCAGAGATTCTTCAAGACACAGAAAAAAGCAACTGATGAACTTTGCCAAAACAAGGCAGTCCTTCAACTTTCCTGCTTCACGGAAGAGTCTGTAAGATATTCTTCAGGACACAAAGAAAAGCAATTGATAAACTTTGTCAAAACAAGGCAGGACAGTCTTTCAAATTCCTGCTTCACAGAAAAGTCTGTCAGATATTCTGTAGGACATGGAGAAAAATGAGTGATGAACTTTGCCAATACAAGGTAGAACAGTCCTTCAAATTTCATGCTTCTGAGAAGTTTGCCTGATATTCTAGGCCTGTAGGCTGAAGATGGATGCCCCAAGGATACAGATGGAACTTTGGGTGACTGTCCAGGCAGTCAGATGTCTCTGTAGTTCCTATAGTTTTTGAAAGTCATTTGCAGTATACTTTTTGTTTATTTAAATAATATTATTTAATATTATTAACTATTAATAATGTTATTATTTTGATGCCTTTGATAGAGTTGAAGACTAGACTGTCATAGCTGCAGTTTTCCTTAAATATTATAGAAAATAAGTTAGGTATAAAATTTTGGACTTACTAAGATAGGATAGATTATAGAGTATTTTCTTTAAATTTGCCAGACACAAATGAATTGGAATTCAGTACATTCTGAAAGTAATCTTTACTTGATAATTGTTCTTACTGATTACAGTATTATTATGTTAAAGTTAAAACTTTGCATTTTTGTTTATAAATAAAAAGGGAAATGTTGGGGATATTATTTAAAGGCGTGACTTTTGTTTATGCTGCATTTGTTTAACTCTGTGAAGCTGTGATTCTTTGCTTATCTAAAACACTTGTTAGTCTAATAAAGAGCTGAATGGCCAAAAGTGAGGCAGGAGCAATGATAGGTGGGGCTGGCAGGCAGAGAGGATAAATAGAAGGAAAGTGAGGAAGAAGGGGAGCAATGAGAAAATTAGAGGAGAGCATCAGGGGCCAGCAGGCCAGCCATCCAGCCACCAGCCAGCCATGGAGTAAGAGTGAAAGTAACGTGTACAGAAGTAAGAAAAGGAAACGGCCTGGAGGCAAAAGGTGGCTGGGATAACTTAAGTTAGGAAAGCTGGGGTGGGGGGGAGCCAAGCTAAGGCTGGACATTAATAAGTAAGAATAAGTCTCCGCAAGTGATTTATTTGGGAGGTGAGTGGCAGGACCCCCCAAAAGGCAAAAGACTGAAGAGCCAAAAGAGCAAAACATTACAAAACAAATACAGACATAGAAAGTAACTTCCTATAACTTACCAAAAAAGTTGAAAGCAACCATTTATGGTTACTGGTTGATAAACAATGATATTTGTTATCTGGTTTGTAGGAACCAGATGGAGTCAGTGACTTAATGCTTTGTAAAACTCTGCTAAAGATTTCTGTAAAGTATCCCATTCTTTCTCCATGTAATGTTTTCTATACTGTTCAATAAATACAGACCAAAGTCCCTTATGGACAGTCACACCACTCACAGACAGCCACCACACATTCATACAGCTCATACAACAGACAGACAGTGTGACAGATACACACAGACAGTGATAAAGAGGTTCAAAATTCATAAGACAGTCCTCAGGCAGGCACAGATTCAGAATCGAATAACAGACAGAGGGAATATGAAGAAGAGGATTCAAGTCTGGACTTGCTCTTAGTTAAAACTCCAAAGGGGAGTGCTTTTTATTTCTTTCTTTAATGCAACACTGATGTACTACTGGTAACTCGATTTTAATCACTAGTGCATTATAGTCGGCACACCTTCCCTTCTACTGAAAACCTTCACTCACTTAACAAGTCCCTTCCTACTCTGATCCATACTCTACTCTAAGTTTAGTCATGGTTTTCTTGAATGAGCATTAGTTGGGGTTATGTATTGGAACACATAAATTTATCACTGGCTACACCACTGAAGAAAATGACAACTCCTCTTCGAGGATGAAATGATTTTTAAACATGCATACTTAATTGTCTTTGTTCGTGTGTGTTTGAAATAGAATGTGGGGCCTTGTGCATGCCAAGTAAGTGTTCTAACACTAAGCAAAATACCTCTCACTCTCAGTAGCACTTTTATTTGCATAATTTTGCATATGTCCCTCCCTCATCAATATCAAAGTCCTTACTTTTCTTCTTCTTTTTCTTCATTTTTAGGTCCTAAGCTTTCAAAATAATAGACTTTCCATTAAGATGTAAACCTACATCACTGTACTGAGCAGTTGATTTGTTCAATCTTTGTGTAGGTCTGGGATGGTAACACTTTGTTTCCATAATATGTTAATGTGGTTTATAATATCCTGTATTCTTTTTCTTGAACTCCTGTAAAGTTAGATAATGAATCTCATACTAATCTATTTTCTTTTTTCCCTCTTATTCGTGCCTTTTGTTTTATAACCATACAGTCCCTCAACTATTTCAATTTAAAAGTTTTAGTGTAATTTCTTTCTTTCTCTTTCTTCTTCTCCTTTCTCCTCCTCCTCCTCCCTTACCCTTCTCCATCTTCTTCAAGACAGAATCTCTAAGTAGTCCTGGCTGTCCTAAAACCCACTCTGTAGACCAGGATGGCCTCAAACTCAAAGATCGACCTGCCTCTGCCTCCTGAGTCCTGGGATTAAAGGGCCACCATTGCCCAACTGGAATTTCTTTTTCTTCTGAACCTTTCTCCCTCAAACTTTCTCTAGGTAATTATCTATCTGAAGTGGTCAACTATCATTTATTTAAAATGCTTTTGTTTCCTGCATGTCTTCTTCTTTTAAGTCACAGACACTTTTCTATAGTCAAGTCTCCTTGACTGGAAACTTTCCTAAAATAACTAATAACAAGTTATTAGCTGTATTTAACAAGTTAGCACTAAAAAGTCAACAAGAAATCCCTGTGTGTTGTTGGGCTTGCCAACTGGTGCTTCAACATCATGGCCAGCTGCCATTTTATTTTATCTTATTTTATTTTATTGCTGTGGTTCCCAAATACAACTATCTCTTAAATAACTATCTAGCATGATGAAGCTGAAGAACAGAGTGAGCCTTGCTGAACTGTCTATCACTGTCTCTGCTTTAGCATTTCACCCCTATGTTCCTCTTTTCCTACAATGGCTGTGAAAACCCCTTCAGCCAATAGCCTTTAAGATATTGGCCCACTTTGGGCGTGGTCTCATGTACTATAAATAAAGAAGAAAAGTATGAGTGGCCTCTTGGCTGCTGGATTCGGTTCCAGTTCCCAGAGCTCACAGAGGACTGCAGATTGCTACCCTTACTGTGAGTTTATCCCCAGATAAATAAACCTCTGTTGTACTCCAGTCCAGACTATTGTGGAGCTCTTCTGTAAGCCAACATACAATCCCTCAGCTTCAATCACACAATGTAGTTCCTGCATCTGGTCAAATAAAAAGAAAGGGATCCTTACACTTTATTTAAATGTTTTTAAGGAATCAATGCCCTTATTTCACTGTGTGTAGATAGTATTCTGTGGTTAGTACTGTGTCTAATTTCTTGGCCTTTTGGGTTTGCTATAAAATGTCAGTGTATTCAGGCAGTCGTCAGGTTAGTCTTCCCAGGTCACTTACTTTTCTTTTCAAATTTTTAGCTCAAAGGTTGGTTAGAGACACCTCTTGCTTTCATTAAAGGTAGAAATATTTCAAATTGTTGTAGGTTTGATTGTCAAGGGACTTTCAAGAGTACCTACCTTAAAGTGGAAACTGTTTTTCTTTATATAAATTCTTTTTCCTTATTAGAGATGAAGTATTATAACATTTTAAAAAGCAAATTTACATTAACCTTAGTTTCTCAATGACTTCCAAATTACAAAAACTTCATAGAAACATTTCTACTCTACCTTTCAAGCACATGAAAATAAAGTAAAAAAAAAATTTTTAGATAACAGTGACAAAAATTAACTTTCTAATGAAAACTTTATTATTTATAGCTATAATAATTTGATAAATTATGATAACAGATAGTTGGAAGAGAGTCATGGAAGTTGAGGCTGGAAGAATAAACTGAAGCCAGCTTATGAAGGGCAACTCGACAGTATAAAAATAATAACACTAATCATTTATACGTATGAAAAACTGTTCAGAAATGTTCTATATGAAGTATCTCAACCACATGTAATCTTTTGAGGGCAAACTTTTTATCTCCACTTTTCTCAAGAAAAGATTAACTCAAGAAATACTGAGAACATTGTTAATGATCACAGAACCACTAAGAGCTGACATTTGAACTTGTGGTTTCAATCCTAGGCTCTAAGCAACTAAACAAACATTAAGATGAATACTGAAGAACTGATGGGAAACAGAGGTAGTAGAGACTAGAGGTTAATTATGAGATCATTTTTCACATCTGAGTATTCTGAAAATGTATTTTTTTCCTATTTAGAGGGCTAATATGATTTGCAAAATACAAAGGCAATGGATTTGTGCTACTTTTGGGTAAAGAATTTAACAGTCAGCAATAAACATACCATGTGGTTTTTATTTAAATTGTATCATGAGGACTTAAGTTGAATAGTATACTTTAATAAATAATTGACAATTGTTAAATCTTTATACAACAAAAACCAGCAAAGTTTGTAACTATTCTGAGTGGCTTTATAAACTATGCAATCTGAGAGAAGCAGAAAAAAATAAAAGAAAAATGAATATGCTTAAGAGACCTATAGATGTGTTCTTGTTAGTTAACTAGAACTATATTGTACTGAAGCGTGAATCCTAGTCTTATCAATAAAAACCAGGAGTCAGATCATCAGGTAAAAACCTGGAAGATGAACGAATGAACCAGGAGTGCTGCCGGTTGTTCCCTTCCTCTCTTGTTCCTCAGTCTGAAAGGGGCAAAGCCTGTCTACACCCCACCTTATCACTTTCTGACTCCACCCCCCAAGTGCTGGGATTAAAGGTGTCAGCCACCACTACCCAGCTTCTATGGCTAACTAGTGGCTTAGCTATGACCTCTGGTCTCCAGGCAAGCTTTACTGGTCAGAACACAAATAAAATATCATAAAAAAGACTGATGCAAAGTCATATAAAAATTTTTTGAAAAAGATCACTATAAAAGTAAATATTAAAGCTGGTAATATGCTCTTCCTTCAGAAAAACTATGATTTGAAAGACAGGTACATAAAATAATACTTACAAATCTATGTCAATAATAATACACTATGTAAAAATAAAATCTGCGACAACAGCACCATAAAAAGGAGAGGCACAGAGCCAATAATAGAGTCCAGTCTGAGAATATCACAGAAATTCAATTGTTATTAATTAAGACTCGACAGTTAAATGTGCAAGATATTAATTATCCAAGATAACCACCAAGAAAGTAACTACAATGTACAAAGAACACTAGAAGTGGACAGAGAGCTGCACTGATCAGTTCAAGAGAAGCTCCCTGAGACACAGACACCTACTGCAACTATTGGACCAAGAGGCATAGACATGCCTGTACCAACTGAAGAAAGAGATGGGTAGACACCAATGCAAGAATATAATCAACAACCTAAAGAGTAATATGGTATTACCAGAACCTAGTGGTTCTACAATAGCAAGACCTGAACATCCCAATGCAGGAGAAGCAGAAGAAAACGGTCTTAAAAATAACTTTATGAAGATGACTGTGAAGACTTTTAAAGAGGAAATATAATTTCACCTAAAGAAATTGAGGAAAAAACAAACAAAAATTTGAAATAAATCGATTAAAGAAAGCTAAGAAAACCAAGAAAAAGCAATCAAATTAGGTGAAGGGGACAGTTCAAGACTTGAAAATTGAAATAGAGGCAATAAACAAAACACAAACCAAGGGAATTCTGGAGATGGAAAATCTGGGTAAACAAACAGGAACAAGCATATCCAACAGAATGCAAGAGATGGGAGAGAGAATCGCAGGCATTAAAGACACAATAGAGGAAATAGATTCACTGGTTAAAGAGGACATTGAAATCAACAAAGTCATAACACAAAATGTCCAGGAAATATGGGACATCATGAAATAGATTTAATTTTAAGGATCGGTACTACATACCAAAATTAAATCAAGACGAGATGAACAATTTAGATAGACACACAACCTCCAAGGAAATAGAAGCAGTCATTCAAAGTCTCCCAACCAAAAATAGCCCAGGACCAGGTGGCTTTAGTGCAGAATTCTACCAGAATTTCAAAGATGAGCTAATACCAATACTTCTCAATTGTACCACAGAACATAAAGAAACATTGCCAAACTCCTTTTATGAGACCACAGTTATCCTGACACCCAAACCACACAAAGATGCAACAAAGAAAGAGAACTACAGATCAATCTCCCTCTTAAACACTGGTACAAAAATACTCAATAAAATACTGGAAAACTAAAGCTAAGAATACATTGGCACAGGACACCACTTCCCAAATATAACAACATTAGAAAAGACACTGAGAGCAATGATCAATGAATGGGACCTCCCGAAACTGAAAAGCTTGTGTAAGGCAAAGGGCACAGTAAATAAGACAAAATGACAGTCTACAGAATGGGAAAAGATCTTCACCAACCCCATATCTGACAGTGGGCTGATCTCCAAAATATATAAAGAACTCAAGAAAATAGACAACAAAATAAAAAATAATCCAATTTAAAAATGGGAGTACAGATCTAAACAGAGAATATTTAACAGAAGAATCTCAAATGGCCAAAAGACATTTACAGAATTGCTCAATAGTCTTAGGCATCTGGGACATGCAAATCAAAATGCCTCTGAGATAGCATCTTACACCTGTCAGAAGGGCTATGATAAAAAATACTGAGGACAGCTTATGTTGGAGAGGATGTACTAAGGGGAACACTTCTCCACTGCTGGTGGGAGTGCAAACTTGTACAGTCACTTTGGAAATCAGTGTGGTGGTTTCTCAGAAAACTGGGAAACAATATCTTCAGTCCCAGTGATACCACTCTTGAGCATATACCCAAAGGATCCTTAAACCATAACACAAAGACACCTGCTCAACTATGTTCATAGTAGTATTATTCACAATAGCCATAATCTGCAAGCAACCTAGATGCCCTTCAACTAAAGAATGGATAAAGAAAATGTGGTATATTTACACAATGAAGTATTACTCAACTATAAAAAACAATGGCATCATAAAATTTGCAGGCAAACGGAAGGAACAAGAAAAAAAAATCATCCTGAGTGAGGTAACCCAGACTCAGAAAGACAAACACGGTATGTAGATACTAGATACAAAGCAAAGGATAACCAGACTACAACCCACAGCTCCAGAGAAGTTAGGTAACAAGGAGAACCCTAAGCTGGATTCATAGATCACCTTGGGAAGGAGAATTAGATGAGATCTCTTGACTAAACTGAGGGGGGGTGTAAAGGGAAGGTGATGGGTGTGAGAACATGAGGGAAGAGGATGGTGGAGCTGGGGGAGGAATGGAAGGAGAGAGTAATGAAAGAGATGTCCTTGATAATGGAGGGGGCCATTATGGGGTTAGGGAGAAACCTTGTTAGGGAAATTCCCAGGAATCCAGAAGAATGATCCCAGCTAAAACTCCTAGCAATAGTGGAGAGGGTGCCTGAACTGACTGACCTTCCTCTGTAATCAGATTGGTGAATACCCTAACGACCATCATAGAGCTTTCATCCAGTAACAGATGGAACCAGATGCAGAGATCCACAACCAAACCCAAGGCCAAGCTCTGGGAATCCAGTCAAGGAGAGGGAGGAGGGAATATATGAGCAAGGGAGGTCAAGATCATGAAGGGGAAATCTACAGAGACAGCTGAACCAAGCTCATGGAAACTCATGAACTCTAGACCAACAGCTGTGGAGCCTCTATGGGACTGAACTAGATCCTCTGCATGTGGGAGACAATGGTGAAGCTTGGTCTATCTGAGAGGTCCCTGGCAGTGAGACCTGGAACTATCTCTGGTGCATGAACTAGCTTGTTAGAGGAGGAGCTTGGTCCTGCCTCCACTTAATGTGCCAGGTTTTGTTGGCAGCCCCATGGGAGGCCTTATCCTTTGGGCAAAGTGGACAAGGGTCGGGTCTGCCAGAGGGGAGGTGAAGAGGGGTGTGGGAGAAGGGATAGGAGGGAGAACCATGGTTGGAATGTAAAATAAAATTAAAATAATAATACAAAATAATAAAAAAAGGAAAACCAGAAGTGATTCAAAATGAATAATGAAAGGAAAAGTAAACAACAGCAGTAATTAAAAAGAAAATACAAGAAAAAACAATTTGAATCACCAAGTTCTACCCACAGAAATCACAGGAGTTACAGGTACAGGCTGCCATTCCCAGCATTTTGATGTGGTCTCTAAGGACGGAACTCAGGTATTAGGCTTACAAGAGCATGGGAGGCAGACAGGGAGATTTCTGACCAGCAAGTGGCACTGATCCTGTAGCAGAAGATACAACGGAGGGGTAAGTGTGCTCCTGACCCGCCACACAAGCCCGGTAAGGGAACACACAATTTTCCCGCCATCCTTACCTCCCTGGGTATTCCGAAGGGTCGGCTTCCCCCAGCTAAACCCTCTCTCCTCCTACCCCATCCCTGCTTTCAGCCAGGAACCCCTTCCCTTCCTCTCTCCCTTCTTCGGGGCATAAAATCCTCCAACCCAGCCTGTGTGGGCGCCGCTGGGACAGGGTGGTGAGTGCAAACGGGCAGGAGAAAGTTCCTTTGTTTTAATAGCCTGCCTGCAGCAAAATAGGACTGCAGGCAAGGAGATTCCTGGCCAGCAAGGGGCACCGATCCTGTAGCAGAAGACCCAGTGGAGGGAAGAGACATTGGAGAGCATCTGAAGGAAGAGATGGGCAAGTGCCAAGGCAAGAATTCCTCCAACAATCTGAAAAACAACATGAAAACACCAGATCCCAGTGATTTTACTACAGAAGGATTTGAACACCCTATTCCGGAAGAAGTGGAAAACAGTGTCATTATGAAAGCAATAGAGTCTCTTAAACAGGGTATGAATAACTCACTTAAAGAAATAGAAGAGAAATATAACAAAAAGATTGAAGAAATGAGTAAAGAAATTGAAGAGAAATATAACAAAAAAGTTTGAAGAAATGAGTAAATTCGTAAACGATACCATGGGAAACCAAGAAAAAACAATCAAACAGGTAATGGAATCAGTTCAAGAATTGAAAACTGAAATGGAGGCAGTGAAGAAAACACAAACCTAGGGCCGGCTGGATATGGAAAATCTAGGTAAACAAACAGAGACTTCAGGAACAAGCATAACCAATAGAATACAAGAGATGGAAGAACGAATCTCAGATTATGAAGACACCATAGAGAAAATAAACGCTCTGACCAAAGAAACCAGCAAATCCAACAAATTCTCATCACAAAACATTCAGGAAATCTGGGACATGATAAAAAAACCAAATCTAAGAATAATAGGGGTAGAAGAAGGAGAAGAATTGCAGATCAAAGGTCCAGAAAATATATTCAACAAAATTATAGAAGAAAACTTTCCCAACCTAAAGAACGATATTCCTATGAAGGTTCAAGAAGCATACAGAACACCGAATAGACTGGATCAGAAAAAAACATCCCCTCGCCATATAATAATCAAAACACAAAGCATTCAGATTAAAGAAAGGATATTAAGAGCTGCAAAGGAAAAAGGTCAAGTAACTTATAAAGGTAAACCTATCAGACTTACACCAGACTTCTCTATGGAAACCATGAAAGCCAGAAGGTCCTGGATAGAGGTACTACAGAAACTAAGAGACCATGGATGCAAGCCCAGACTACTATACCCAGCCAAGCTATGGTTCACTATCAATGGAGAAAACAAAATATTCCAGGATAAAAACAAATTTAAACAATACGTAACTACAAATCCAGCCTTACAGAGAATATTAGAAGGAAAATCACAACCCAAGGAATCCAACATTCCCAACACTCCCTACAATAACTTAGACATCTAGCGACCCTTCACAAGCACAACTCAAAGAAGGAAAGCACATACGCTCTACTACCCCCCCCCCAAAAAAAAGACCGAAGTCAACCACTGGTCATTAATATCACTTAATATCACTGGACTCAATTCACCTATAAAAAGGCACAGACTGAGAGATTGGATACGAAAACAGGATCCAACATTTGCTGTTTACAAGAAACACACCTCAACCACAAAGACAGACACCTACTCAGAGTAAAGGGTTGGGAAAAGGTTTTCCAAGCAAATGGACCTAAGAAACAAGCGGGTGTGGCCATTCTAATATCTAACAAAATCGACTTCAAACTAAAATCAATCAGAAGAGATGGAGATGGACATTTCATACACATAACAGGAACAATTCATCAGGAGGAAGTCTCAATCCTGAATATCTATGCCCCTAATATAAAGACACCCACATTATGTAAAAGAAACACTTCTAGAACTCAAGGCAGTCATCAAACCACACACACTAATAGTAGGAGACTTCAACACACCTCTCTCACCAATGGACAGGTCAATCAGACAGAAACCTAACAGAGAAATAAGAGAATTATTGGAGGTATTGAATCAAATGGACTTAAGAGACATCTATAGAACACTCCACCCAAATAGGAAAGAATATACCTTCTTCTCTGCACCTCATGGAACCTTCTCGAAAATTGACCACATACTCGGTAACAAAGCAAACTTCCACTGATACAAAAAAAAATATTAGTAAGCACCTGTGTCTTGTCAGATGACCATGGATTAAAGTTAGAATTCAACAACAATGCTACCCCCAGGAAGCCAATAAACTCATAGAAGTTGAACAGTCAACTACTAAATCACCCCTGGGTCAAGGAAGAAATAAAGAAAGAAATTAAAGTCTTCCTTGAATTTAATGAAAATAAAGACACAACATACTCAAACCTATGGGACACTATGAAAGCAGTGCTAAGAGGAAAGTTCATAGCACTAAGTGCCCAATTAAAGAAAACGGAGAAAACACACATTGGAAACTTAACAGCACACTTGAAAGTTCTAGAAAAAAGGAAGCTGATTCACCCAGGAGGAGTAGAAGACTGGAAATAATCAAACTGAGGGCTGAAATCAACAAAATAGAAACACAGAAAACAATCCAAAGAATCAATGAAACTAAAAGCTGGTTCTTGGAGAAAATCAACAAGATCGACAAACCCCTAGCCAAACTAATCAAATGGCAGAGAGAGAACATGCAAATTAATAAGATCAGAAATGAAAAGGGGGATATAACCACAGACACAGAGGAAATTCAGAGAGTCATTAGATCTTACTACAAAAGCCTATATGCCACAAAATTGGAAAATGTAAAAAAAACGGACATTTTTTAAGAAAAGTACCATATACCAAAGTTGAACCAAGAACAGGTGAACAATCTAAATAAACCTGTTAGTCGCAAAGAATTAGAAGCTGTTATCAAAAATCTCCCTACCAAAAAAAGCCCAGGACCAGATGATTTCAATGCAGAATTCTACCAGAACTTCCAAGAAGAGCTAATAGCTACACTCCTTAATGTATTCCACAATATAGAAACAGAAGAGTCATTGCCAAACTCCTTTTATGAAGCTTCAGTTACTCTGATACCAAAACCACACAAAGACACAACCAAGAAAGAGAATTATAGGCCAATCTTGTGAGATGCACCCCTTGACCAGCAAGCAGAAGCGACCACGAAATCGAGAATCCTTCCCAAATCACAACTTTATTGGAGCACTTGGTTGAAGGGGGAATGGGGGGGGGAGAGAGAGAGAGAGAGAGAGAGAGAGAGAGAGAGAGAGAGAGAGAGAGAAGTCGAGCGGCAGCTGCTTTTCTAGGGTGGAGAGGCTCGGATACTGATTGGTTAATACCATCTGCTGCAGCCCGGGGGTTTTGGGATAGGCTAGGGAACCAAGGCTCAGTTATGCAAAATACAATCCCAAGGCACTCTGGCCTGTGTGGCAACATCAAAAGGATCAGTTTACCTCCAAGCTGTAGGACCGCTGGCACCATTTCGCCATGGCGATGTGTAAGGGGCCGCCAGGACACAAAGGATAAAGAAGCAGAGAGGGAAATCAGAGAAACATCACCTTTCATGATAGCCACAAATAGCATAAAATATCTTGGGGTAACTCTAACCAAGGAAGTGAAAGACCTATTTGACAAGAACTTTAAGTCTTTGAAGAAAGAAATTGAGGAGGATACCAGAAAATGGAAAGACCTCCCCTGCTCTTGGATTGGGAGAATCAACATAGTAAAAATAGCAATTCTACCAAAAGCAATCTATAGATTCAATGCAATCCCCATCAAAATCCCATCAAACTTCTTCACAGACCTTGAGAGAACAATAATCAAGTTTATATGGCAAAACAAAACACCCAGGATAGCCAAAACAATCTTATACAATAAAGGAACTTCTGGAGGCATTACCATCCCTGACTTCAAACTCTATTACACAGCTACAATATTGAAAACAGCTTGGTATTGGCATAACAACAGAGAAGTCGACCTATGGAATCGAATAGAAGACCCGGATATTAACCCAAAAACCTATGAACACCTAATTTTCAACAAGGGAGCTAAAGGTATACAATGGAAGAAGGATAGCATCTTTAACAAATGGTGCTGGCATAACTGGATGTCAACCTGTAGAAGAATGAAAGTAGATCCATATCTATCACCATGCACAAAACTCAAGTTCAAATGGATTAAAGACATCAACATTAATCTGTCCACTTTGGACCTGATAGAAGAGAAAGTGGGAAGTAGTCTACAAGATATAGGCACAGGAGACCACTTCCTAAGTAGAACCCCACTAGCACAGACAATAAGAGAATCAATGAATAAATGGGACCTCCTGAAACTGAGAAGCTTCTGTAAAGCAAAGGACACCGTCAGTAAGACAAAAAGGCTACCTTCTGACTGGGAGAAGATCTTCACCAACCCCTCATCAGACAAAGGTCTGATCTCCAAAATATACAAAGAACTCAGGAAACTAGACACCAAAACTCTAATTAACCCAATTTAAAAATGGGGTACTGAGCTGAACAGAGAATTCACAACAGATGAACTTCGAATGGCCAAAAGACACTTAAAGTCATGCTCAACCTCCTTAGCGATCAGGGAAATGCAAAACAAAACAACTTTGAGATACCATCTTACACCTGTCAGAATAGCTAAACTCAAAAACACCAATGATAGCCTATGCTGGAGAGGATGTGGAGTGAGGGGAACACTCATCCATTGTTGGTGGGAATGCAAACTTGTGCAGCCACTGTGGAAATCAGTGTGGCGCTTTCTCAGGAAACTAGGAGTCAACCTCCCTCAGGACCCAGCAATTCCACTCTTGGGAATATATCCAAGAGATGCCCTATCATACTACAAAAGTATTTGTTCAACTATGTTCATAGCTGCACTATTTGTAATAGTCAGAACATGGAAACAACCTAGGTGCCCCTCAATAGAAGAATGGTTAAAAAAGGTGTGGACATATACACATTAGAGTTTTACTCAGCGGTAAAAAACAATGACATCTTGAATTTTGCATGCAAATGTATGGAAATAGAAAACGCTTTACTGAATGAGGTAGCCCAGACTCAAAAAGAGGAATATGGTATGTACTCATTCATAAGTGGATTCTAGCCATAGTTAAAGGTCTTTGAGTCAATAATTCGTGATCCTAGAGAAGCTAAATCAGAAGGTGAACCTGAAGAAAATCATGTAGTTATCCTCCTGGATATTAGAAGTAGACAAGATTGCCCGGCAATCTTGGGTGCACGGGGGGTGGGAAGGTGAAAGTAAGGGGAGATGGTTAGGGAGAGGATTGGGGATGGCTTGGGGGAATGGGGGGGGGGAGGGAGGAAGGATGGTTATGGGAGCAGGGAAGTTTATATCTCAACTAAGGGAGCCATTATAGGGTTTGCAAGAGACTTGATTCTGGAGGGGTTCCCAGGCTCAAGGAGAGGTCCCCAGATTGTTCCCTGGGCAGCACAGGAGAGGGTGCCTGAACTGGCCTTGGCCCACAACCATACTGATGAATATTTTGCATGTCACCACAGAACCTACATCTGGCGAAGGATGGAGATAGAGACAGAAACACATATTGGAACAGTGGACTTAACCCCCTAGGTCCAAATGAGAAGCAGAGGGAGGGAGAACGTGAGCAAGGAAGGCAGGATCAGAGGGAACCTTCATCCGACGATGGATGGAGATAGAGACGAAGACCCACACTGGAGTACTGGACTGAGCCCCCAAGGTCCAAATGAAGAGCAGAAGGAGGGAGAACATGAAAAAGGAAGTCAGGGCCGTGAAGGGTGCCGTTCACCCACTGATACAAGGGGACTGATTGAATGAGAGCTCACCAAGGCCAACTGGACTGGGCTGAATGAGCATGTGATCAAACCGGATTCTCTGAATGTGGCTGACATGGGGGCTGACTGAGAAGCCATTGACAATGGCACTGGGTCTTGTTTCATCTGCATGTACTGGCTTTTTGGGATCCTGGTCTGTTTGGATGCTCACCTTCCTGGACCTGGAGGGAGTGGGGAGGAACTTGGATTTCCCACAGGGCAGAAAACCCTGAATGCTCTTGGGGCTGGAGAGGGAGGAGGAGAGGGAGTGGGGGGAGCGGGAGGGTATTGAGAGGAGGGGAGGAAGTGGAAATTCTTATAAATAAATAAATAAGGAAAAAAAAAGAAAATACAAAAAGGGCTAGGATAGGATGACTCAGCAGTAAAGGCATGTTTCTCAAAGCTTAAGGACCTAAGTTCCTTTCATCCAGGATACACATGGAAGAATTCTCACAAGTTTTCCTCCAACCTCTACACACAAGACTCAATAGAAAAGAAAACCTATGCCAAGTGAGGAAATTGAAGAGTGCGAGAACCACCCATGAGCAAGCTATGGTGGCACACACCGGTAATCCTAGCAAGTGGAAGTAAAGGCCAGAAGACTCACACAACCCAGGAGAAAAAAAAAAATTCAATTAAAGTTAAGAAGAAAACTTGGGCAGAAATTTATCTAGAGAAGATATATAAATGCCCAGTTAAATGAAATGTGATCAGTGATGTCAATAGAAAAATATAAATCAAAGTCATATGATATAACTGGAATGGCCATAATAAAAACAAGCATACAAACAAACAAAATAGCTAGCTTTCTAAGGTCTGTTAAAAATCTGTCTTGAGGCCAGGTGGTGGTAGCGCACACCTTTAATCCCAGCATATGGGTGGCAGAGACAGGCTATGAGTTCAAAGCCAGCCTAGTCTACAAGAGCTAGTTCCAGAACAGCCAAGGCAGTTAGACAAAGTAACCCTGTCTGGCCAGGAGGGGGGGGGATATCTTTCTTGAGAGCTTCCCTCCTCACCAGTCTTGCTTCTCTCTCGGGACTCATTTCTGATGTTGCTTTTGACAAAATATTTCCTCAGTAACACTCTGATAATACTCTTCTAGACCCCACCCAAAGCACTTTATCAGCAGCTCATCTGTAGTAATCACCTGGCGAACAGTGCACTTGATATTATTTCAATTAAATTTTCCCCCCTTAAACTGTGAGCTTCATATTGATAAAATTTAAATTTATTTCTTACTATTTATCTTACATATACTTATCACTCAATAAATGTCTTAAATGAGCATATATAAAAAGTACCTAGTCAATAGTACTGTAAGATTCCTTTAGCTACTCAGCATCCCCTTTGCAGTCTTATTTCTCAAATCTTGCCTATTCCAGGTGATTAAGACAGGACATTGGATAAACATGTGATCTTTCTACAAGTAAGATAGATATGTATATTGACAGTTTTAGTTTATTAATGTTAATATGAGTTTTGTATTTTATTAGTCATATACTTTAGAAATAAAACATCTTTGGTTAAGGAACCTTAGCTTTGCCACTCAAAGTACATTGTACATGTGATAGCTACCACATCCATAAATAACATTAGTGCAAATTCTACAGAACCAAGATTTAGTGAAACTCTAGAAGAGAATGGCTGATACTAAGTAAAAACTAACCTTTCAAATGGAAGCTATTGCCAAGCTACATGCAAAGTGTAGCTTGGCAATACAAAAGGATTAAATGTAGATATGCATGCAAAAGATAATATTCTGCCAGGAGTGCTGTGTACACATCTGAAAACAGAGGGAAATTGTTCAAAATCTTCCTACAGGTCTCCAAAAAAGAAAAGAGAAGAAAGCAAAACAAAACCACACACACACACAAACAGAATAAATCACTGCACTCAGGAGACAAAAGTAAAAGAATCACCATGAGTTCAAAGCTGTTACCATTTGAATGTGGATGTTTCCCTATGAAATATCTTAGAAAATGTTACATTTAATAGTTATATTTTCTATATAAACAAACTTTAATGCTATGATATTAACCGTATTAAAATCATCAATATAATAAATAAGCTATGATAATATAAACACATAGCTGACTTTAGAAATATTTT
This sequence comes from Myodes glareolus, assembly GCF_982192425.1. Lineage (NCBI taxonomy): Eukaryota > Metazoa > Chordata > Mammalia > Rodentia > Cricetidae > Myodes > Myodes glareolus. The sequence continues at coordinate 32,596,262 of NC_142032.1, forward strand.
GCATTTTTGGGTATCATATATATTAAATAGTTTCATTAAAGTTCTCAAAAACAAGATTGCCACTACTTATATTTGATAAGTGACTCAATTTGAGACATGTTTTAGAAGGACATCTGTATTTTTAGATAACTTTATTAAGATTTATTATTCTTTAAAATGAAGTTCACTATAATTCTCATGTTTAATTAACAAGAATTCCCTTCTATTCTGACCACATATGAATAATCTTAAGTAGCCAGTGGAGACAATTTAACAATTTTAAAGGCAACCTAAAGACAATAATGTCAGATGCAATTTAGTAAGAGTTTAATTGCTTTTTTCCCTCGTCTTATACACATAAAATAACTGAAGGAAGACAAAAAGCAACTTTGAAAAGTGCCTTTTCCATGTCAGAGAAGAACTGAAATCCAGTTGATTTGAAACCCAATAGCCTCCCCCTTCCACATTTTCAAAAGGTTGTTTGAGTCAAGCTCAAGACACACTTAAGGAAGGCAAAGAATGGAAGTAACTCAATTTGAGAATTCTTTTCTAAATACGTACTTAATATAAATGAAAATATCTATGTTTCTATTATAATGAGCTACTACATACTACTGTCAATAAAGAGCAATGAAAAAATTAAATGTTTCAGTGGGGGAGGGTAGCTCAATTACTGCTCAAATTTGTAGTGGCCTTCAAGAGTGACTAAGCTCCCAATGAACATATAGAAACCAAGACTCAAAATTACAGTATTCTCAAATGTACCACAAAATTATGCAGAAATTTTAAATGAAAAAATTAAGATCACTTTAAAGTCAATCAAATATACTCTGGAGGGCTACGCCAATGATACAGTTAACTGCTAGGACACAAATCCAACACCTTTTGTTTGCACAAATTCTCAGGTGCAGAGATCTCAAATACTACTAAGTGCACTTAAAGAAAACATTAATAGGGCAGATAACATAACGGATATGGGGTAGGGGACAGAAACTTAAAGTGTTCAGTTAATTAGAGTCAGATGTGGTGGTTCAGGTCTATGACTACAGCACTAAGGTGACCATAGACGGAGTGCAGAGACAGCCTAGGCACAGTGAGATTCTGTCACAAAGCAAAGCAAACTAAAACAAAGCAGCCCAGTGTAGTGCAGCTACTTACACAGTGTTTCCTTTCTACAGAGCTTACTTCAGGCCTGTCTCTTTCCAAGCAGACTACTCAAATACTTGTATCTAAAAAACTCTCCTCTTTCTCATAAATGTTTTCCCTGAAATACTAGTATGATTTTTCAGAACATTTGTTCACTTTTATTCATTCATTTATTTTTAACTTTCTTTTCTGTGGTGCTGAGGAATCCCAAGGCTTTGTGCATGTGTGCAGGTGTTCTGCCACTGCACTACCACTGATCTTCAGCCCCCGACAATAACGTGACTTATTTATTACTATCTTAGATCTCTAATATACCAGTTTATAAAAAATGTCTTACAAATTTAGTGGACATATGAAAAATAGTCAATTATGGTAATAAACATGAATTTCCAAATACAAGATGAGCCTGAAATGTGCTGGTCTTGATCTACAGAGTTATGGCTGTCCTAGCCAAGCTTGAGTCTAAGAGCTAGTCTCAAGTTTCAGGGACCTTGGCTTTGGTTCTCCAGGCCCAGTTCTGAAGTTCAGAATGGTGCTTTCTCTATATCACACATTTCATTGGTTGTAGATAATCTGATCTGGTGTCCTTTCTATGGGGAATGACTTGTTGGGCGTTGAATGCAGGGCCTCACACATGCTAAATCATTCTTCATCACTGAGTTATACTTACTATAATTATTTACCAGTATACCCATAATTAATGAAAAGTATTTCTAGATGAAATCATCTTAAATGTGCTTAAATATTCTCCAGTAGAAAATAACTGAAAACAGTTCAAACTGACAGATGAGTCTGTAGGTAGTCATTTTTAATTATTATAACGGAGTAAATGATCTCAAACTATCCAGCCAGAAAGCAAACAAACAAACAAAAAACTGAATAAAATACACACACAAAAAAACTACAGTCATCCGAAGAGCAGGCAGAAGGATGATGATTGCAAGGCCTGCTAGGGCTACAAAGTGAGAACATGTCACAAACAGAAAAAATCAGTTCTCTAGAAAAAGTCAATTTCCAAACTACCATATACAGTGGGAAGACCCAAGTCTAAGTTAAAGAAAGAAGAAAGATTAACATTCAGGGAAACAAATTTGTGAAGCAGAACAACAGAAAGGTTACTGTTACACTGAAAAAGAGCTCTAGAAATCTCTGTTCCCCTTACAATATCGGATATTGAGCTATTCTCAAGAAACACCACACCGAATCAAACAAAGGATAAACTAGTAAGGTTTGGGGTTCCCTAGAGGAGACTTCTAGTTCTGATGAGCTAGAGTAGAGAGATCGTGGAAGACAGTCTAAAGTACAGGCACAATCCATCCTCGTGAAGCATGCCAATAGACTCAAACTAGTCAGCATGTTTTCCAAGTAACCTGTCACCCACGACAAACCTCACCATTCTTTAAAAGAAAACCACAAAACTCTTCAAATGGAAAACACAAAGATCAGATAATCAACAATGTAGTTATCCAAACTAAAATCACTAGATATGTGATATGACCCAGTAACTCTATACATGGGCATTTATATACCCAAGAAATAAAGGACAAATGGAGAGTAGGATGGGATTATAATCTAAAAAAGCAAAATTTACATTTTAAAATCTTTATATGCTTTTTTTAAAAACAAAAAAACTGCTAGTATAAAATTTTAAAGAGTGCTATGGGAATGTATATAGAGGACCAGTGACTTCATGAGTACAAAACAGGACAAGAAAGTTGGGAAGAAACTTTGAAGAATAAAGCAGATGGTTGCTCTTAGTTCAAAAGGAAGGCCAGATAGCTTGCTCACATAAAATGATAGTGGGGGAGCAGGCTACCCGGCGCAAATAACAAACACAGACATTGTGACTTCTACCACAGTCTACATATGAAAAATGAAGGCTTCAAATTCCAGGGAGCTTAAACTTTATTTTGTGGCAACTAGAGAGCAAAAAAAGCTTTTAAGAATCACATTTTTGGGTTTTTGTTTTTGATAAACAATTTAAAGGGTAGATCTCACTATACAGGGAAGACTAGAAGACAAACTAGTTAACAAATGATTCTAGAAGCACTAGAGAAGTATAATTAGTCAAAGAAATTTGATTACTGAACGAATACAGGAGGTGAAGAGAAACAAAGAATCTGTGATTTTCCACTTCATAGGTCTACGTATAGGATTACAGTAACTGCAGTCAAGTTTGGTATAGCATACGAGTTTGGTTCGTCAGGAGACAACAGGTACAGCTTAAACATCATGGATTTGAGGCTGCTACTTAAACACTTAAATTGATTTAATCATAGATGTAAACTTGGCACTCAAGAAATGATCAGATATAGACCTCACCTACTTACAGTGCAGTTAAAGGCAAAGAAAACACAGGGGAAAAAAAAACACCTCTTGAAAACACTAAAGCACTGCGCAACTATTATAATTGACAGTGCTGATTTAAATCCACTGACAAATTTATGGACTAGATGGTAGTAGTCCCACTTATCAGATAAGTAAAATGGAGCTGAAAAAATGTACACACACAGACACACACACAAAACTCACAGCAACACAACTAATCCTAAAACCTAAGGAAAATCATGAGAAAATATATAGGGAGAGGACAAGCAAATTGTATGTTTAAATCATTTAAAGGTAAATTATAAAAGATAATAACAATCTAGGAAAAAGTTAAAAGTACCAAACTAAAGAAGTCTTAGGAGGCAAATTAGGAGGCAATGAAAGATATAAAGGAAATACACACTGGAGACTAAAATGGACTTTTAGACTGTCAGCGGTATGAATGATAAGAGAGTGAGCTGATTCAAGTACATGGTGGTTCTCTAAATAGAAGAGAACTGGATCTATACTTTTTAAATTTAAATTTCTTTTAAAAAGTCATAATGTAGTATTTCATTTTTATAGTTAGCTACACAAAAACATCCCCTCTTACTAATGATAATTTTTTTGTTAGAACCTAAAACTTACATTATTTTCTTACCCCAAAATACCATTCCCCTAAGTGTATGTTGTGTTCCCCTCAAACTCTTTAAGTTCCTTTTACGTGATGCCTTCTCAATGAAGATCCTAAGGATTCAGTTTCAAGCTGTAGTTTCAGTTCTCATTCCCTAACCCTGCTTTATTTGTGTGCATAACATACAATGTATTATAATTATGCAAGCTATAAGTAAAACTGTTTTGCTAACCCCTTCCCTGCCTCTCTCTGTGTGTCTGTCTCTGTCTCTGTCTCTGTCTCTCTCTCTCTCACACACACACACACACACACCCCACTGCTACATCTCTAGCAGCTAGCAGCTTTCAAAGTTCCTGGAGACTTTAAAAAAAAAAACTACAAGTGACCTTTAATTTGGTAATAATAACAATAATTAATAATAACAACAATGTGCAAGGACCTATAAGCTAGGTAGGCATTTAATAATTCTATCAATATTTCGATTTAGATGGCACCTTTGGGATGTGGCTGTGACAAGAGGAGTTTCAGAACTCAGGATTATGTAATAATATTCTATCTCATCCTATTAATAAATGCTAGTACAATCACAATGTACACATTAATGAATGCATGAGATATGCAAAGTTCAAAAGCTAAAAATTATATATGTAAATCTACAGAACAGACATATGCTAAAATCAAACTAAATAGAGATGTTTTGAGACTCTCAAAGATAAACATTTTTAAGACCACTACCACCTAGTCTCTCAAAAACAAGATATCTACTAGAAGGCAGGAAGAAAAATTAGTTGAAATTTTCTCTCTAAAAGCCTAACACCACTGGGCAGTGCTGACACACACTGGGGAGGTAGAGGCGGGCAGATATCTGATTTTGATGCCAGCATGGTCTAGAATGAGTTCTAGGACAGCCAGAGCTACATAGAGAAACCCTGTCTCAAAAAAACAAAAACAAAAACAAAAAAAAAAAAACAAAACCAACCCCAACCAAATAAACAAACAAAAAACAACAACAACAAAAACTAACAGCAATGACTCATTAGCAATAATAAAAAGGTATATTCACATGTCATCAAACTGTTTCAATCAAACGTGGATTTATATGTAATGGTAGTCCTATAAAATTAAATTAGAGTGGAAAAATTCTCATTGCTCAGTGATGCTGTAGCCATTGTCAACAGGAAGCACAACACATTCACTGCACGTTTGTTTGTGACGGTGCTGAAGTTAATATAGACAAGCCTGCCGAGGTGCCAGTTGTATGGAAGTGTAGTCAGAGTTCCTGGTGTTGGCTATCTAAAGATGTCAAAACTGTGCTTATAAAAAATGTAAAGCCGAAGGGTATCTTTTCTATTTTTAGGTATATTCAGATACACAAACATCACTGTACAACGGCACAAATATCACTGCTCAGTTTCGCACAGTAATGTGCTGTACAAATTGGTAACTGAGACTGTGGCAGTTGTAGACCCGCATGCTGTAACACCTACATTCCTGGAGTGTACTCTGTAACACTGAGACAAATGAAGTGCCTTAAGGGTGCACTTCTCAGACACATCCTTGTCTCATGGTGATACAGGACTGTAAATGTATCTTGAGCAAACTTTAGTGTGAATATAACTAATTCTGACCTCTCTTGTCTTCTACATGAGGAATGAGTTAGTGGACATTTCTAGCCCACAACATAGGCGTCTTCTGCCAAAAACAGTGAATTTTTGGAGATAAACTGTTGAAATTAACAATAACAGCTAACCTCAATTTCTTTTCTTTCCAACTAGGACTGCTCACTGACAGCAAACGGGTAAGAAGTTTCACATATCTGATAAAATGTGTTAGAAAGAAAGAGGTAAAGGAGGATAAGTGATTGTTTTAAAAAACATTTTTTTTTACAGAACTATACCTATTTCTGTAATATCAGTTAATTAAACATTCCAAATTTTAGTAATTATTAAATTTTTGCAGAGCTGGTTATCAATTCCAAGGCCTTGTACATGGTAAGCAAGCAGGTTAAAGCACTAAACCCTATCTCTAACTCCAGTGAAGGCTGGACTCAATAAAACGTTTATTAAAAAAAAAGGCTAAATCAGGCATAGTGGGAGGATCATCTGAGTCCACAAGCTCAAGGGCAAGCCTGGGCAATACAACGAAGCCCTACCTCAAAACAAACAACAAACAAACAGAAGTTAACAGTGGTAGAAAGATGATCACAGGAGAATGCTGCTCTCAAGAGTACACTTAAGAGTACATGAGAGTGGTGGCACTGCCTTTAATCCCAGCACTCACTCGGGAGGCAGAGATACAGTGGCATTATATTTCTGTTTTAATAAATAAAGCTTGCCTGAAGATCAGAGGGCAAAGTAGTCATGCTAGTAAGGCATAGGTGGGCATACAAGGAGTGGTGCTACACACCATCAATCCCAAGACTTGGGAAACTGAGGCACCTGGATCTCTGTGAGTTCAAGGCCACCCTGGGCTACCCAAGACAGAATCTGTCTAAAAGAGAATCAGAGCTCACATGAAGGTGATTCCAGCACTTGGGGTCACACGCCTTTAATCCTAAACACTAGGGAGGTGGAGGCATGAGCGGTATGGCTAGGTAGAGAGAGGAATATAAAGGGAAAAAGACAGGAACTCAGTGGAGGGTAGAGATAGAGGTTGATGGATGACCCGTTTGTCTGAGCCTTGGTAAAGGTAGGATCTCTCTAGTGGCTTGTCTGTTTTGCTTTTCTGATTGTCAGGTTTTATTATTTGTGCTACACAGAAGACAGGTGGATCTCTGAGTTCAAGGCCAGCCTGGTCTACAGAGTGAGTTCCAGGACAGCCTGGGCTCTGTTACACAGAGAAACCCTGTCTTGAAAAACCAATAAATGAATGAATGAATGAATGAATGAATAAATAAATAAATAAATAAATATCGATAGCTAGTTCCATACAGTGGGTTCGAGACAGACAGGACTACATAGAGATCCTGGCTCAAACAAAAGAAGCCAAAAACCAAAGAAATTTATAACTACAAAAGAACCCAAAAAAGAGTACATGAGAGCTAATTTGTTGAAATTATTTTCATTATGAAGAAATAAGGAAACCTATTTTAAAATTTCCTAAACTCATATTAAATACAGTTAAGTAAACAAAATTCAAAGTTAGACATTATTTCTAATTTATCCTCAGCAATGTTTCCATCACAGATTTCACTATGAATCTTAAAATGAAAAAGAAAATTAAAGCTTTCACCCTGTCTACATATTGACATATTGGCAAAGATAAAGAGATATTTTAATACAGGGTGGAATTCACAAAGATACAAAAGATAAACAGAATTTTACAGAATAATTGACATTTGAAATGAAAGGAGTTATTTTAAAAAACTGACTTCCTTCATCTACCAGAATGCTAGAAATTTTAGGTGGAAACTACAAAAGATCATGGAGGCATCTGGCCTGTGGGCTCAGGTGGAGTGTAATGGAAAATGACGTGTAGTCTGGGGTTAAGATGCTGTCATGTAATACAGGAAAGCTGAGATGCTCTAGAAATAAGGCTTATTTGATGAACTCCGAAGATGTAGAGAGAAGAAACAAGAGACAGTGCTGCTTCTGTAATTGCAGAAGAGACAATTAACTGCTGGCCTTTATCATGCTGCCTATCTTTGGGACTATTACAAACCTTTCTCATTCGTCCTTGTTTTCTATTCCTTATTCCCCAAGTCTTAAGCAGTAGGAGAATGTAGGATGAGGCACACACAGGGCTGAAGAATGTAGCATCAGAGGCTAAGGAACATGGACTTTGGAACTGTAACACTATGCCTGAACCCTGGCTCTTGTCTGTGACTGCATCGGTGTGTGATAATGGGTGGCTTTTCTGTGCAGCAGTTTGCACAAGTATCTCAAATACATAAGTGTTTCCAATGATACATGTGGTAACACGGCCAAAACCACTTTCCTCACTCTCTTTGAACCATTATATGATCACACCTTCTCAGGTCTTAAAATCATAAACTCCTAACCAAAAGAAAGGGTACTTTAGCTACTATTTGTTTTTTGTTTTACAAATGGTTTCTTCAGAAAACTTACTGAAGTAAGTAATTCTAGAAAGACTGAAGTACACAAATACATAGCAGGCTTACTATAGTCAACAGAACTGTAGTCCAACAATTCATAGACTAGTTAGTTACTACAGGTAACAGTCTAGAAAAGTAAAAAGGTTTTCTGTGTATTTTATTTTAATTTTTTTTTTTTACTTTTAAAACACTTTTGGAGATACTCATACATGAGAACTATGTCAGCATCACTCCTGCTACTCCCTTCCCCCTACCAACTCCTCCCATGGCCCACCCCTTACCAAATTTACAGCCTCTTAACTATTATTGTTACTTATATAAACACACACATGGTATATATACAATGTCCAAAACTGACCACTTAGGGATGGACATTTTCCCCTTTCCAGCAGTCACTGACCACTTGTAGTTACTCATGTAGGGGTAGATCTTATGGAAATTTCCCCATCTACTTTGGCATATCAACTGGTATTGTCATTACTGTTGAGAATTCATGGATGTATTTTCCCTGTCATGTCTAGGGACACTAGCAGCAGACATCCTGGCTGTCCATGATGGTTGTTTGCATTTTCATGTTGATGACTGATGTGGGACGATGCAACCTGTAGGAAGGTGGTCCTGAATGATATAAAAAAACCAACCAACCAACCAACCAACCAACCAACCAACCAACCAGGTTGGCAGGCCATGAGAAGCAAGCCAGTAGAGCAAGCAGCATTCTGAAGCTCTGCCTCAGCTCCTGCCCTGACTCACCTTCATGACGGACTGTAACTGGAACATAAAATGGAAATAAACCTTTTTCTCCCCAAGTTGCTTTTGAGTATGGTGTTTTATCATAACAATAGAAACTCTAAAGATCATATTTCCCTAATTCTATTATATAAAACTTTTCTTAAGCTATTTTAGTTAGAATGAGAACTTTGAAAAGTTCAGTGAAGCTAAATGGGAAATAAGCTAGGCAGAAATTGCTTTATAGAAATGATGAAAAGCCCAAAATGTTACCACCTTCTGTGTGTCAAAGTGTGTAGGTCAGAGGAGCCAATAGCTTAGGCTGGCTAGCCAGCAAGCGCTAGCAAGCTCTGCTTGTTTCAGCTTTCCCAGTCCTGGGATGACAAACACATGCTACCATGCCTAGCACTCTTATGTGGATTCTGGGGGCTGATATTGGGTCTTCACCAACTGAGTCATCTTTCCAGCCTAAAAATGCAGTATCTGATCACACCAGAAGAAACTTATCTATAGGGGTGAAATAATGTGCAAACTAAATGTGAAATCGGGACAACATTATGCTAATACAACTGGTTTACTGTGGCATTTGTCTAATACAAACAATTATAAACAGATCAGTGCAACTAGTAATTGGGACAATCCTGATAGCATTACACTACTTTTCTTTGCATAATTGGGTTTAGTCTTCTTCAGTAAGGTCTTTCAAGTATGAGTATGTGTGGGTATGTGTATGTATGTATGTATGTATGTATGTATGTATATAATTTTAATATATGTTCTATCCATGATTAATATATCTAAGATATAGAATATTTTATACAAACTATATATTTATCATTACCATTTTTACTAATTCTATTATTTTTATTATATTATAAAATATCATTATCAAATATTAAAATTATGCTTATAATTTTAAATTACAAATGCTATGTCCATATTTTAAAGATATATCTTCTAATATACTGGTTTAATATATTATATCATTTATATAATTATGATATATAATTAATGTGTTATTTACATTTAATAATAATGTACAAATAATGTATTTTTATGGCTTTAAAAAATCCTCTTAATTGGCAAGTCTTTCATGTAACATCAAGCAAACTTTTGACACAGGAGTGGTTTGCCCCGAGAAAAAAAGATGTACTTTAAAAGTATATCTATTTATTAAAAAAATAAAGCATGCCATAGAGGAAATGTGCAAAACATAATGGCACAACTTAATGATTTAAAGAGCAAAAGTCCATGTCCCCCAAAGTTTAACCAGGAGGTAATTGTTATCTGTGTGGATTTTTCTCATGTGCATATATACAAACACAGGCAAAAGAACCTCTAAGTGACTAAGAGTTCACCTCTTATCTCTCAGCTCTCTAGTTTTAACAAAATCTAGAGAATATCTGACTTAGAGTATATTAGTAGTAATTCTGAGTGTCTGAGAAAGGATATAACACAACCCTCAGTATTGACTTATTTATTTCCATAGTTTTTAAATTTAAAAAAAAAAGACAGTTTAAAGACTGGTAATTTCTGGAGCATCACTTTAGAAATGCAACTTCTTACTGACTTTAGACAACTCCAAATGACATTCTTTAAAAATAAATATTAAGTTCAGAAAACATGCCTTGGAAGAATGGAAGCCAAGAAACTTACTTGGGATACACTGGTTCATAAAGGTATTTGTCCCCTCTTGAAGATGTAATATGAAAAAACAAGATGTAGCCATTTGCTGTCTGAAAGAGAAATTGTATTAACCATGCATTAGAATGTTATAACTGTCACTCTAGGCTATTATTGTACATACCACAACTATAAAAAGAAATCTTTATCTTTGCAGAATTATAGTCGCTTTATATATGCAAAATGACTTTTAATATAATCTACAATAAAATATGTTTAGTAAATTTTAAGAATATTTTATGAACTATGCAACTGAAATCAATAGTTTGTGGAATATTAAGGACATGGACATTCTAATACAATTTATTACTCAGCAGATGAGTACTGTGAAAAATGCACAGCACTTTCTGAACTCTACAAAAGTGGGGCAAATAATTCAAAGTTTAAAAAGCAAGACTACCAAATAATAAAAGTATAAAATTCCTGATTGTATCCAAGTAAACTTTATCATTTACTTCAAAACAGCATAATTTATATAATTAAATTTCTTCCTATAAAATATATTGTGAGACACCAGGAAAAAGAGCAAATCTTAAAATTTCAAAATCTAAACATCAGCTAAGTAAAGTCAATCCCTAATTATCAAAATATAAACATATGAAGTTCAAATCTGAACATCTAAATATCCAAAGTAACTAAATATTATGTAACCCTACCAGAAACAGATGCTGGGCAAAACTTTACCTGATAAGCCACAGTCATGTGGCGATAAAGGATTAATATAGATGGATTAACCTAAGATACAAGAGTTACCCAGAAATATGCTTAAGCTATTGGCCAAACAGTATTGCAAATAATATGATTTCTGGGTGATTATTTTGGGGCTGAGTTGTCAGGAATTGTGGGAGTTCCCTCTGTGTATTGTGATTAATATTAATGATTAAAGAAACTGCAGTGGCCTGTTGATAGGGCAGAACATAGGTAGGCAGAGAAAACTGGACTGAATGCTGGGAGAAGAAAGGCAGAGAGAGGGACACCATGGAGCCACCAGAGACAGACACTGTAAATTTTGCCCAGTAAGCCACAGCCTCGTGGCAATACATAGATTAATAGAGATGGGTTAAATTAATATGTAAGAATTAGCCAATAAGAAGCTAGAGCTAATGGGCCAAGCAGTGATTTAATTAATAGAGTTTCTGTTTGATTATTTTGAGTGTAAGCTAGCTGAGTGGCTGGGAAGAACAAGTAGCCCCTCCCTCCAACAGATTGGCGCCACATGGTGAACTAAATCCACTTAAAAACCTGAGAGAGCTTAATTCTAGACACAAAAATACAGTTTAACACAGCTTCTTGCTGTTTGCTGGCAGTGTGCACAGTTCCTTTAAGACAGGTTTTCCTGACTCAGCCATGGGTTGGGGGGGGGGGGAGAAAAGAAAGAAAAGAAAAGAAAAAAAAGCCATACCATTTTAAAATGTCTGCTTGCTGGGCTGTCCTGCCAGTGCAAACTCTAGTTCTTTCAGGCAGGAGTTCTAGCTACAGAGCATTTGAGTGGGGTTTGTGAGCAGACTGCTGCAGCTTGCTTAATGACAACATGGACCGACTGTGTGCCTAGAGATGGGGCACTGTGCACGTTCTCAGAGGCAGTGAGCAGTTCCACCATGTAGGACTGTACTGAGCAACTGTGCTGAGTGAGCAGGCAGTACCATATATATCATAGTAATAGCACCATTTAGTTTTAGACTGGGCAGACAAGTAGAAAGCACCATATATATTATTATAAAAGCACAGCTTAAGTTTTAAGAAGTGCTAAGCATTTTAAAAGGCACTCTTAGTACAGATGTGCAATAAGGACAAATCCAGATGTGTCATAGTGTTGGATAAATGTACATAGGCTTAAAAGAAAAAAGAAAAAAGAGTAGAGAGAGTTGAAAAATATGTAAATGGTTTAAAAAGAAAGGAGTAAAGTCTTTAAAGAGACAGTACAGTCATAAATTAAAAAGAGTAAAAACACGAGCCACATAAACATGAAAAATTCACAGAGAATCTGGATTATGTATATTATTATGTTATCTTTAAATTTTTTGACTGTAAATGAGCTAACTACAGAGAGACATTTTATTGTATGGGCTGCTAAACTAAACCAGCATGTATATTATAAAGGTATCACCTACGACAGTGGACTACTTAGGAAGGTCATCCTCAGATCTTTGTACAAGAATCCTAGAAAGGATTCATGCCTTGATAAATTAAGAATCCTCAAAAGTAAGCACAAAGCAAGGCAATCCAAATAACTGCATCCCAGAAAGACTTCCAGGACTGCAAAAGTTCCACACTTAACAAAGTTAAATCACACCACCTAGCATCATCTACACCCAATAAAATGATTACTACATAAAGAGAGAAGTAGGACACTAGCAAACAGAACTCAGAAGAAAACTAACCTAACAAAACAATCCAGAACACAAGTAGCTGAAATGAACACAAAAAGGCATTCATAGTTACAGTATTCTTTTAATTTTTTTTTTAGAATTTTATTTTATGAGCGTTTTGCCTATCTGTACATGTGTGTATTACATGTGTGCCTGGTGCTCACAGAGGTCAGAAGACATAAGATCCCCTGGAACTAGAGCTATTTACAGAAGGCTGTAAGCCACCAAGCAGGTGCTGGGAACCGAACCCAGGTCCTCTATAAGAACAACAGATGCTATTAACCACCAAGCCATCTCCCCAGGCCCCAATTACTTTGTTTATCTTCTAAAGGTTAGAAAAATAAAAAAATATATATATCAAAATATAACTCTGGGGATAAAAACCAAAACATGTGATATTACAAGTACACAACACAGAATCAACAGGCTAGACAGTGAAGAAATAAAATTTGATCATAAAAATCATGGCAAACAATTCACAATGAAATAGGAGTAAAAGGACAGAACAGGAATAATTCAATTTTGAAATTTTATTTGGCCTAATACAAATATACCAAGTCCTCAAATGATGCTAACATTTCTATTAAATTTAATTGAATCTTTATTTCCTTTACTTGATTAAAAAATTACTTTATTTTGCTCAGGTGTTTTTGTTTGGATTGGTGTATATGTGTGCATATACAAGTACCACAACCTATATGTAGAGACCAGAAGACAACCTACGGAAGCTGGTCCTCTCCGTCCACCTAATCCCATGTGGGTACTACGGGTAAAACTCAGGTCATCTTGTTTGGCAGTGATTCTAAGATGTGGTTCTTCACTGACTGTGATTCTAACGGAGTTCTCAAAACCACTCGATGAATCAGAAAGATTGATGAAGTGGATAAAGAAGCTTGCTGTCAACTTTCACAACCACAGTCCACCCCCAAGGCCTACAAATTGTCCTCAGACCTTGGTGTGATAGCAAGTATGAACCCACATTTAAAAACAAAAACAGGCTCTATTTTTCTTAAAGTAGCAAACAAAGTAATGGGCCTCCTAAAACCCCTTCATGTATATATGCATGGTTCTTACTTGTCCCACTTTCCCCATGTCCCTTTCGACTTTCACTGGCCCCTCCTGCAGGATCCCTTCCGACCCAACTGCTCCTCTTCTACTCTGAAGTCACACTTGTCCCATTATTCCTTCTTCTGTCCTTCCCTACTTCCTTAAGATCTTTCCTTCATAGTTCCTTTCACACAGAGACATGTTTAAATCGAGGTTCCACAAATGAGAAGAAACATTTGATTTTATCTTTCTGAGTCTGTATCACGATAACTACTGTAACTTTCTATAGTTCATTTGCAGTGTTCGCAATAAAATACAAACTCTTAGACATTAAAATGCAAGATCACAGACTTACAAATAAAAGCAAAGGGAAAGCAAAGGATCAGGATACTAGAATTAGACAAGAACTTCAAGGTAACATGCTCAAGAAAGGAAAAAAAAAAGACAAGAGAAAAAAATTTTCACTGGAAATTTAAATGTTATATAAAATAGTGTAAATAGATAAAAATTTTAAAGTTAAGTTGAGCAGTGGTGGTGTATGCCTTTAATCTCAGCACTAAGGAGGCAGAGGCAGGTGGATCTATGTTGAGTTTGAGGTCAGCCTGGTCTACAAAGTGATTTTCAGGACAGCCACAGTCAGAGTTATTACAGAGAAACTGTCTCGAAATCCATCTTCCCACCACTGCCAAAATATGAAGTTAAAATAAACACAACTACAACTTAATATCCCAATGGAGATCATATTGAATTTTGCAGACAGGGCAGGTTTGGTAATTTGAGCAATCAATCTGATGAAAATAGCCACTTTAAAGCATAGAAAAAATGAGGGGGAAAGTAGATCAACAGAAAACATGATATGTACGTACACACACACACAGACACACACACACACACACACACACACATACACACACGGTGAACTGCTATCATAAAATTTATTTCTATATTTATAGAGATACACATAAACAATAATAATTAAAGGTAAAAAAAAAGCCAAGAATTTTTGTGTGTGTAATGGAAGGGTTAGAGGGAGAAAAGGGGGAAAATTATGTAATTAAATACTAATTAAAACAAACAAACTAATCAAAAAGCAGAGAAAGAACAAACAAATTAACAAACTCAGAAATGAAAAGGGGGACATAACAATAGGCACTGAGAAAATTCAGAGAATCACTAGGTCTTACTACAAAAACCAGAACTCCACAAAATTGGAAAATGTAAAAGAAATGAACAATTTTTTTTAGATAGATACCATATACCAAAATTAAATCAAGATCAGGTGAGTAATTTAAATAGACATATAAACTGAAAGGAAATAGAAGCTGCCATCAAAAACCTCCCAACCAAAAAAAGCCCAGGGCCAGATGGTTTTAGTGCAGAATTTAACAGAACATCCAAGAAGAGCTAATACCTATATTCCTCAGTTTTCCACATAATAGAAACAGAAGGAACATTGCTAAACTCTTTTTATGAGGCTACAGTTACCCTGATACCAAAACCACACAAAGACTCAACCAAGAAAGAGAATTATAGACCAATCTCACTCATGAACATGCATGCAAAAATTCTCAACAAAATACTGGCAAGCCTAATCGAAGAACACATTTAAAAAAAAAAAATCACCCATCATGATCAAGTAGGCTTTATCCCAGAGATGTAGGGCTGGTTCAACATACGAAAACCTATAGGGTTTTTATAGAAAATTTACCCAGTGTTTAGTTGGATTTCATTTATTTTTCCTTTTTTACTTTTTTGAATAACCAGTAGACTTATTTTGATATAAAAATTCAAATTCCTAAGTTCAGTCGCAGGGCTGGTTCAACATATGAAAATCTATCAGTGTAATCCATCATATAAATAAACAGAAATTTAAAAACCATATGATCATTTCATTAGATGCTGAAAAAGCATTTGACAAAATCCAACAGACCTTCATGAGAAAGGCCTTGAAGAGATCAGGGATACAAGGATTATATCTAAATATAATAAAAGCAATATACAGTAAGCAGACAGTTAACATCAAATTAAATAGAGAAACCCAAAGAGATTCCACTAAAATCAGGAACAAGACAAGGCTGTCTACTCTCTCCACATCTCTTCAACCTAGTTCTTGAAGTTTTAGCAATAGCAATAAGACAACAAAAGGAGATCAAGGGATAAATACTTTCAGCGATGTGACAGAATTAAAAAAAAAACAAAAAACAAAAAAAAACTTAAAAAAAATCAGTAGCCCTCCTTTACAGAAATGATAAAGAAGCTGAGAGGAAAATCAGAGAAACATCACCTTTCACAATAGCCACAAATAACATAAAACATCTTGGGGTAACACTAACAAAGGAAGTTAAAGACCTCTTTGACAAGAACTTTAAATCTTTGAAGAAAGAAACTGAAGAAGATACCAGAAAATGGAAAGATCTCCTATGCTCTTGGATAGGAAGGATCAACATAGTAAAAATGGCAATCCTACCAAAAGCAATCTATAGATTCAATACAATCCCCATCAAAATCCCAACACAATTCTTCACAGACCTTGAAAGAACAATAATCAACTTCAAATGGGAAAAAAAAAACCAGAACAGCCAAAACAATCTTGTACAATAAAGGAACTTCCAGAGGCATTACCATCCCTGACACCAAGCTCTATTACAGAGTTACAGTAATAAAATCATCTTGGTATTGGCATAAAAACAGAGACGTTGACCAATGGAATCAAACTGAAGACCCGGATATTAATCCCCACACCTATGAACACCTAATTTTTGACAAAGAAATTAAAATCATTCAATGGAAAAAAAGAAAGCATCTTCAACAAATGGTGCTGGCATAACTGGAAGTCAACATGTAGAAGAATGAAAATAGATCCATATCTTTCACCATGCATGAAACTCAAGTCCAAATGGATTGAAGGCCTCAATATAAATCTGACCACAGTGAACCTGATAGAAGAGAAAGTGGGAAGTAGCCTTCAACGAACAGGCACAGTAGACCACTTCCTAAATAGCACAGATACTGAGATCAACAATAAATAAATGGGACCTCCTGAAACTGAAAAGCTTCTGTAAAGCAAAGGACAGTCAATAAAACAAAAAGGCAGCCTGCTGAATGGAAAAAGATCTTCACAACCACACATCAGACAAAGGACTGATCTCCAAAATATATAAAGAACTCAAGAAATTAGACAGTAAAATTCTAAATAACCCAATTAAAAAAAATGGGGTACTGAACTAAACAGAGAATTCTCAACAGAAGAATTTCAAATAGCCAAAAGGTACTTAAGGAAATGTTCAACTTCCTTGTTATCAGGGAAATGCAAAACAAAATAACTCTGAGACACCATTTATACCTGTCAGAATGGCTAAGATCAAAAACACTAAAGATAGCTTATGCTGGAGAGGATGTGAAGTAAGGGGAACACTCATCCATTGCTAGTGGGAATGTAAACTTGTACAACCACTTTGGAAATCAGTATGGCATTTTCTCAGAAAATTGGGAATCAACCTACCTCAGGATCCAGTAGTATCACTCTTGGGAATACACCAAAAAGATGCTCAGTCATACTACAAAAACATTTGCTCAACTATGTTCATAGCAGCATTATTTGTAGTAGCCAGAACCTGGAAACAACCTAGATGACCCTCAATCAAAGAATGAATAAAGAAAGTGTGGCACATTTACACATTAGAGTACAACTCAGCAGAAAAAAAATGCAAATGGACAGAATTAGAAAACACTATCCTGAGTGAGGTAACCCAAGTCCAAATATGGTATGTACTCACTCATAAGTGGATACTAGCTATAAACAAAGGACACTGAGCCTATAGTTCAGGCTCCTAGAGAAGTTAAGTAAAAAGGTGAACCCAAAGAAAAACATAATGGACTCACCTGGAGGTTGGAGATAGACAGGGTTGCCTGACAGGATTGGGAGCATGGGAGTGAGGGGGCAGAGAGGCAGAAGATGAGGGGAGAAAGGAAAGGTTGAGGAGAACTCGAGGGAATGGGACGGTCGAGATGGAGGGGGTACAGATATGAGAGTAAAGAGAAAGATATCTTGATTGGGGGAGCAATTATGGGGTTGTCAAGAAGCGTGGCTCTAGAGAAATTCCCAGGAATCCACAAGGATGACCCCAGCTAAGACCCTAGGCAATAGTAGGGAGAGTGCCCAAACTGACATTGCCCTGTCTTAATGGTTATCTTAAATATCACCACAGAACCTTTGTCCAGCAACAAATGGGAACAGAGGCAGAGTCCCACATTGGAGCACTGGACTGAGCTCCCAAGGTCCAGTTGAAGAGTAGAAGGAATGAGAATATGAGCAAAGAGATCAATATCATGAGGGGTTTATCCACTGAAGCAGTCTACTTGAGCTAATGGGAGCTCACCAACTCCAGCTGGGCTGGAAAGAAACAAGCATAGGACCAAGCTAGTCCCTCTGAATGTGGTTGACAGTTGGGGCAAACTGAGGGGTCACTGGTCAAGGCACTGGGATTTGTCTCTACTGCATGTACTGGCTTTTTGAGATCCTATCCTCTTTGGATGTATACCTTGCTCAGCCTAGATGTAGTGCGGAGGGCCTTCGACCTTCCATAGGGCAAGGTGCCTTGACCCCTCTTAGGATAGGGAAAACATTTTCATGTATTTATAAAACTGACTCTACCATTTCTTTGGCAGAAACTGTACATAATTTACCTTTTATATACTCTAAAGAGCATTCTACTCCTGGAACTTCCTCATAAATTTCAACTATGATTAGTAGCAGAAATATCAAAACTTCATTAGACTAGTGGAGAGCCACTGTTCCAGTGTTGCCACCCCTCTGGGGGTCGCATATCAGATATTTACATTGTGATTTATAATAGTAGCAAAATTACAGTTATGAAGTAGCAATGAAATAATTTTATGATTGAAAGTCACCACAATATGAGGAACTGTATCAAAGAGTCACAGTATTAGGAAGGTTGAGAACCACTGCACTCAAGGGTTACATCATGAGAATGCACAGGAAATTCTAAAAATCCATTCACCTTAATAGGTGAACTTGGCAATGCTATGGGGTCTGCTGGGAGCCAACACAACTCACACGGTAAATTAATGCTGTTGGCGGAGACTGCTTGTTCATTTCCCAGGCATCTAGACCTGAAATAATCACACAGAAACTGTATTATTACAACAGTGCTTGGCCTATTAGCTCATGTTTCTTATTGGTTAGCTCTTATATCTTAAATTAACCCATTTTTATTAATCTGTGTATCACCATGTGGTTGTGGCCTACTAGTAAGGTTCCATTCCGGCATCTGTCTCCTGTGGAGGCTACATGGCTTATTCTTGGACGCCACCTGTTCTTTCCTCCTCTATCTGCTTGGAATTCCCACCTTGCCCTATTCTGTACTTCAATAGGCCCAAAGCAGCTTCTTTATTAACCAGTGGTATTCACAGCATACAGAGGGGAATCCCACATCACAATGCAGATGACAAAAATCTATTGTAATCAAGCTGCTGCTGATCAATCAGGGCCAAAGAAGACTCAGGAGCTGAACTGTGACTCAAGAAGAATGTTATATTGTTTTTAGGCTAAAAACTACAAACATCTATGCCAAGTTAGCTACACTTTTCAACAATCAGGATTCAGGGATTGAGGACTTTCCTAGAAATATTTTTCTATGTATTACTCTTACCATGTTTTTATTGGCTAATTGACTCAAGTTTGACGGGAAGCTTACCTGCCATTCATATTTCATCTTGTTGACGGATTGTCAGTATTGTCAGTTACCAGGCAGGTCTGCAGAGGTCTTGGGCACTTAAACTTTATTTGACCCTTATTCAAAATGGAACTTTTATTCAAAATGGCTTGTTTGGTTTCTTCTTACAAATCTGAGCTCAAACAATGATATCAAATTCTCAATCTAAGTGGAACACTTGCAACACTCAGGAAAGAACTTGATGGAACTGGTCAATTTTATCAATTTACCTATCAATATTTGGCCACCTCTATCAAGTGTGTCTGACTGGAGTAAGGTATCAATATTTGTACCCCACCACTGGATTGCAGGTGTTGACTGTTGCTTCTGCTCACCACGGAGAAGAAGGGGTGTATTCTCAGGTACTGAGGTGGTTTCTCAGCCAAGAGGGCTATTTTTTAGAGACTAAACCTATTCCCTCATACCTCTCCTTGTAAGACTTAAAGAAAGTTTAGGTAGCAGGCTGCCAAGAGAAGAGAAACTACAGTAAATGCAGACACATAAATACTTCACATACATATATGAGGAAAAATTTAGCAAATAAGAAGCAAAACCCAACCTCTGAAAACGGGAAGAAATTGTGTTTTAGAGTTACCACAATATACCAGGCAGTAGTGGCACATGCCCTTAATCCCAGCAGTTGGAAGGCAGAGGCAGGCAGATCTCTCTGTGAGTTCAAGGCTACCCTGGCCTACAGAGCAAGTTCCAGGACAGCCAGAGCTAAACAGTGAAACCCTTCTCAAAACAAACAAACAAATAAACAAAAAACAAAATGAAAAAACCAGAGTTACCACAATACAATAGCCACTAAAATTTAAAACTCTGATGCACAACTACAAGAAATAAAGGATATGTCAAAAATTATCACTGAGCAAGTTCAAATATTGACATTCTTAACCAAAACCATTAAATTAACAGGCTTAAATATGCAAAGTAATCAAAAAGAAACCATGGGCCTGCTGCTGTTGTTATTCTGGTGTGGTAAGGTAAATAGGTCAGGAGACAACTGCCATAGTACAGAGAATTTGCCATTTACAGTTTGGAGAGAAAGGTATAAGCATGCCACACCAAAGTCTGTCAGAAGGCTCAGAAGCAAGGGGAAACAGGTAAAAGCCATTACCTTGGTTTACATGGTATCTTGGCTAGTTTTACATCAACTTGACACAAGCTTAGTCATCTGGGAAGGAGGACTGTCAACTAAAAAATGTCTCCCTGAAACTAGACTACAAGCAAAGTCCGCAGCACATTGTCTTAATTAGCGATTGACTGGGAAGGCCGACTACAGGCCAGGACAACCCTGGGCTGGTGATCCTGGGCGCTATAAAAAAGTAGACTGAGCAAGACATAAGGAGCAAGCAGTAAGCAGCACTCTGCCCTGACTTCTGGTTCAGTTTCTGCCTCAGGTTCCTGCCCTCACTTCCCTCAGTGATGAAGTGTGACCTGAGAGTATTTAGCTGAAACAAACCCTTTCCTCTCCAATATACCTTTGGTCCTAGTGTTTTATCAAAGCAACAGAAACCCTCTGTCACATGGGACGAAATGCATGAAGCTTGTGTGTTTCCCTGGGTTTGATCCCAGCACACACAAACATAGCCGTTCATCGCCTAGTAAAAAGCAGAAAGTAATTCTTTAAATTCAGAAAATGTTCATTTCAACCTAAAGTTAAAAAAGTTACCAGCAAATCCACCACACTAAGCCACAAACACTTTTCGGGCAACGAAGTCAAGACATTCTGCTTTAATCTCGAATAAAAACTTAAAACAATCATAGACTTTAAAAGTCTGATATTTTCGAAAGCTTTGGAATTTGTCCAACTACATCTTTTTCTGTTTTGTATGTTATTTCTGCTTTCGATTTATACTCATCTTAGTGGAATCTACTTCAGTTTGTACAGAATTAGTTTTCTAATTTCTTTGAGTATTTTATGAATCTAGAGTTACTCTCCACGGGCTATGCATACAGAGTATCAGCTTTCTCATACTCAGCACTGGCCCTGCAAATAAACTACAACAGAGCAGTACAGAACCACGTGATAACTCATCAATAACTGAGCAATTAGGGCTGGAGAGATGGCTCAGTGATTAAGGGCACTTGCTGCTCTTGTAGGGCCCCAAGTTCCATTCCCAGTACTATATCATGGATTACAACCATTTATAACTCCAGTTTCAGAGGATCCAGTGTCTACTTCTGACCTCCAATAGGCACCAGGAATACACATGGCATACAGACAAAATACCATATAGATAGATAGATAGACAGACAGACAGACAGATAGGTAAAACTAAAAAAAATGGTTAAAGAATTGATCAATTTTCTTCAAATATACTTTCAAATTCTAATATAATAAATAGTATTTTAAACTTTCTATTTTTCTATTCCTACCAATGAATTAGAACTAAAATAATGAGTATTTAGCTTTGTAGTGACACTTATACTCTTTTGGAGTTTACTATATAATACACATTTGCCACCTAATTCAACAATAAAAAAAATCTAGACTTGAATGCTTTAAAAGCATGACAATTTTCTCTTCTGTTTGTTTTTCGAGACAAGGTTTCTGTGTGTAACAGCTTTGGCTGTCCTGGAACTCACTCTGTAGACCATGTTGGCTTTGAACTTACAGAGATCTGCCTGCTTCTGCCTCACAAGTAGTGGGATAAAAGGCATGGGTCACCACCACATGGCACTTCTGTTCTTTTGATGAAAGTATGTACTAGTAATAAACATAATATAAAATGTCACAGTATGTGCAGCACTTGCTATGCAATGTAGTTATAACTGTGTTACAATAGTTGATAGTGTTCTGAACCAAAGAGGAAAGCACCGAGAACATCATATATGGTTGCTGTCAGAACTACTCAACTCAAATCTGCTGTTGATGCTTCAAGAAGCCCAGACAATACATAAATATATGAGCATTTTTTATTTGCATTGATCATTTAAATCAGTAAAACCTAAATGTAGTTTATGAACTATATATAACAGGCAGGATTTTTTTATGTGGTTGTGAAGCCTACCAGCTCTGCTACAAGAAATACAAAACTACTTGGTACTACAATTTTGGTCACCTGGAGTATTTTCAGATGAGCAGCCCAGTCAAAAAAATACCAGACTAGAAAGAGAGTGGAAACAGGCAGGCAGGTGAGCTAATGTAATAGTTAGAGAACAGTAAGAGGATAGTGGTGTAATTCAGTGGGTGAACACTTGCCTAGCACACACAAGGCTCTAGTTTGATCTCTATGATGGAGAAGAGGGTACAGTAAATAAAACCCAAGTTCCTTAAATTTATTTTCTTATTTCTCTAACGTAAGTACATTATCTATAGGCTGGGGGAGGGGTGGTTCAGAAGATTACAAAGAAAGGGACAAAGTACTGTTCAGGGAAGGCAGAATGTAGTGAAGTTAACAATGACGACACAGCCAATGTAAGAAGAGAGAGTAGGCTAGCACAGGCCCAAATAGAAATCAGTACAGCTTTTTTCTCTCTCTCCCTCCCTCCCTCACACACACACAAACACACACACACACACACACAGTGTTAAAGACTAAATGAAATACTAGAAAATCTCATTTAAATGCAACTTTGCATTCATTTAAATGACTTCTTAAGCAAATAATATTAAGTCTGAAAGATGTACTTACTGACACTGCCATCATGGTGCTATCTGGCCTCCATTCAGCTTGTTTGTAAGATCCAAACTGAGCAGATGACTTAGCTGGTTCCTTGTATGTTACGATTAACACACTAGGCTGGAAGAGAACAGTTGTATTTTATTTTACATGCATATCATAGAAAGAGATACAAACAAAATTTAAACATTACTTATAGAATACACTGGAAATATTTTTACAGTGTTTTACACAAATTATGAAAAAATGTTAGTCACACATACATTTATTGAATAAGCTAAACAGAATCAATAATTAGTAACTTTCCAAAATTGAAACATGCCCACATATATTCACAGATGAATTAAGTCAAATATTTAAATAAATTGTATCAGGTCTCTACATCCTTCCCTAACACAGAAGTGACACAGTAGATAAGAGGTCTTTTAAATTCATTTTGTGAGACCAACATTATCCTACTAAAAGCAAACAAAACTACCATATGAAAACCAAAACCAACAAACCAAAATTGCTCATGAACTTGGATGCAAAAATTCAACAAAATATCAGCAAATTAAATACAACAAAGAATTATACACCAGGACCAAATGGACTATATCTAGGCATGTAAGGCTGGTTCAACATTCAAAAGTCAACTAAATAGATTAAGAAGGAAAAAAATATGATATCAATAAAGGCTAAAATAAAGCATTTTAACACATATAACATCTCTTCATTGAACTCCAACTTGCTAATGAACAGCAACAAAAATTCTACACCTATTATTACACTTAGTAACGAGAAACTCCAAGCTTTCTCACCTGAGGAACATGGCAATGAGGCACTATTACTATCCAACAAAGTAGCACAATTCCTAACAAATGTTGTTTTGGTCTAATCTTTCTGTACACTGTGAAGATGAGTCTCTGCCAAGGCACCTTCTGATTGGTTTAATAAAGAGCTGAATATCCAATAACTAGCTAGGAGAGGTTAAGCAGGACGTCTGGGTAGAGAGATAGGAACTTTGGGAAGAACAGAGGTGGGATTTACCAGTGATTCAAACATACAATATGGAGGAGAGGTAGCAACCACATGACAAAACATAGATTAATATAAACAGGCCAATTTAAGTTTTAAGAGCTAGTTGGGAACAAGCCTAAGCTAAGACTAAAATGTCCTGTGGAGATGAGGAGAGAGCACGAGAGACAAACAAACCCACGTGTATAAGTTTATTAAGAAGATCTGTGCAGACCAAGCTCGGGAGCCGTGAACAGAAGGGGGTAGAAGAAGAGGAGTGGGAATGGCGCCTTAAGCTTTTAAAGGTTTCCCAGCACAAGCGCACGAGGCGGGGAGAGGGGGACTTCTATGTCAGACGCTGGTGATGCATTTGGCGAGCGACCCATGCATGTGCACCTGGGATACATGGGCTGGACTGAGAACCCGGAAGTGCAGCCTTCCGGATGGCTAAGGAATTGCAAAGACAAAGCCTTCAAACTTAATCATCATGACATTATTTGAGAACTGGCAGTACAAAGAAAGTTTGACTACAGAACGTCACAAAATAAAGAAAGAAAATAAAAGGCATACATATTGGGAAAGAAGATATTAAAACTGTATTCACAGACAAGAGTGACATATTCAAAACTGAATCAACAGGATATTCTTACATAAATAAACAAGACCATAAGATACAAAATACATAAGAGTTGATCATTTTCAGATTCCAGTACTGAAAAGAATGATGTATAATAAAAAAGCAGGTTTCCATTTTTATATTGCATTACCCAAAATGAAACATTTAATGTCATAAATCTAAAAGAATTATGTATATAAGGAATACTATACAAAATACTAATGAAAGAGGTCAAAGAATAGACAAAAACATTCTATACTAATTAATAGGAAGGATCAATACTGTCGAGATAGCAATTCTCCCAGGTTTGATCTAGAGATTCAAAGCAATCCTACCAAAATCTCAGTAGTTATTTGGGGATGTTGTCTTAGTTACAGTTTTTATAGCTGTGAAGAGATACTATGACCATGGCAACTCATAAAGAAAATATTTCATTGGGGTGGCTCGCTTACAATTTCAGAGGTTCAGCTTATCATCATCATGACAGGGAGCATAGCATCAGGCAGATGTGGTAGTGACTGAGATTCCTACATCTTGCAGGTAACATGAAGTCGACCGAGACACTTGGCAGTATTCTGAGCATAAAAAAATCTCAAAACCCGACCCCTCAGTGACACACTTCCTCCAACAAGGCCATACCCATCCCAACAAAGTCACATCTCCTAACAGTGCCGCTCTCTATGAGATTATGGGGGCCAATTACATTCAAACTACAACAGATGTCAATAAATCAATTCAACTTCAGATGAGTTTCAAGACGAAGGGTGATGAAGGGTGCTAGAGTGCTAACACAAATTGTAGCATGAATAATAAACGTCCAGAGATGGGTACTAGGGTTCAAGCTGAAGATCAGAAAAGTAAAACAACCAACCACTAGAGAGGCCTTTTACCTCTACCAAATATTCAGACCAAAAGGGTGAGATGTTGTCTCAACAAATCCTCAGACTTCACTCTCCAGGGAGCTCTTGTCTCTTCCCCTTTATATTTCTTTCTCTGCCCAGCCATATCGCCCCTGTCTCTACCTCCCTAGTGCTGGGATTAAAAGTGTGTGTCTCCCAAACACTGGTATTAAAGGTGTGAACCACCACCTGGATCTGTTTCTGGATTGATTTTGTGTAGCCCAGTATAGCCTTAAATTCACAAAGATCTATCAGCCTCTGTCTCCTGAGTCCTGGGATTAAAAAAAGGTGTGTGCCACCACTCCCTGGCCTGCATGGCTGACTAGTGTGGCTGCTTTGCCCTCTGATCTTCAGGCAAGCTTTATTTATTAAAACACAAATAATACATCAGTTTAACAAATTTCAAGACTTATCATTATAAAGCTACAGTAAATATGAAAAAATTAACAAAACTGATCAAAGAAACAGAGGAGAACTTAGAAAGACTCACACAGTCAACTGATATTTGACAAAGGAGTAAAGAGAATGAATGGAAATTGAGTCACAAAATTTCTTCATGATGCACATCTTATATAACTCTCAAGAATTCAAAATAAATAAAAATCCTATGTATAAAGTGTAAAAGTTCTAGATATAACAGTGAAAAACCTAAATGACCTCCTCCAAAGGTGCAATATCTAAAACAAACAATTCATAAGATGATCTTCATTAAAATTAGAAACTGATCTATGAGAAACATTACCAAGAGAATGAGGATTATTGAGGGTAGAGACTGAGGAAAGTGTTTGCAAATACCTGATAAAGAACTGATATTAAAAATATACACAAACTTAGAATTCAGTAAGAGACAAAATAATACAATGGGCAAAAGACCTTGAAAGCACAAAACAAATACATGTGGAAAACAATCTTTCTACAAGATATTCAACATCCTCTTTCTTTAGAGAAAAAATATAAACAATAAGATACCATTAAATACCTAACAGAACAGTCAAAATTTAGAAGACTGATACCAAATGCTAGCAAAGATATAAAACAACGGGAATTCACATTCTTTGTTGTTAAAATACAAAATGATACATCTACTTTACACAACCGGCTCTTTCTTACAAAACCAAACACACTACCTGTAGGTAGTATTTACTCATTACTTATCCAAGTGAGCTGAAAACATGCCCACACAAAAAAGTTTAAAAAGCTGAGTGTGGTGGTTCCCAGCACTTAGGAGGCTAAGGCGGGAGGATCATGAATTTAAGGTCAGTCTGGGTTAGTGAGTTTGACACTCCACAGTAGACAGACCCTGTTTAAAATGACAACAAACGTAGAACACAAACATTTAGTAGTTTCATAAAAATTGCCAAACTTGGAAGTAACCATGATATCCCTTGGATAGCTGACATCCCCTGGATAACTGACGAACTATAGCAGATCCAGACACCAAGACATGAAAGACACAGAAAAGCCTTCCATGAATTATTACTGAAAAAGATACAGAACATATAGGTCCAATTACAAGATACTTGGAAAAGGACAAGCAGGGTTTTTTATGTTTCTGTTTGTGTTTTTTTTTTCCCCTTCTTACATAGGGGCTGTCAGGGCTGGAAAGAAGGAAATGAGTAGGTAGACCACTGCGAATTACTGCAGCAAATATTCTGTATGCTATAGTATGAGTCATCAACATCCCCCAAGGTCCTGTGTATTTTAGGATAGTTCCCAGAGTTTGGTGCTATTAGTAGCTGGGGAACCTTTAGAAAGTAGGGCCCCACAAAATGAAATTAGGCACTGGGGGAAGACCCCTGAAAAAGATACTGAGACACTGGTTTCTTCTCTCTGCCCCTTCCTTTGCTTGCAGGCAGCCATCAGGTGAGGGGCTTCCTCTGCCATATATTCTCAAGATCATACAGCATTTCTCTATAGACCCAAAAGTAACAAGCCTTTGAATCATGGCCTGAAACCTCTAAAACCATGACTCAAAACAAGCCTTTCCCTCTTTTAAGCTCATTATCTCAGATATTTTAGAATGGTAACAAAAGTTGGCCAACACATACTGTAATAGTATACATTTCTCAAAACCCATAAAATGTAGGATTGCCAAGAGAGAACACTAGGTAAACATGAACATTTCGTAATAGTCACTGGTCAGTGTGGGGCCACTGACTGTAACAAATGTACGACCCAAGTAAGAGATGCTGATATGAGGGGTAGTTATTGAGGGAGGAGCAGACAATATGTGGGGATTCTCTGTTCTTGCTGCTCAGTTCTGTTGAGAACACAAATCTCCTTTTAAAAAGTAAGTTTATTTAAAAAATAAGGATCACAAAGATTTCAGTCAATGCCTATTAAAGGTTAAATAAGATACAATATTAGATCAAAATTCTAATTTTATAAAGTTTATAGCGTACTCTGGAAAAGCAATGTATGTAAGTAGAAACCCAAGGAGACAGAGCAGCACATAACCAAATTCCAAGCAATGTGATAATGTATCTGGGCAGCTCTTCAGTTTCTCTAACATTTTCATATTCATGACATTGTTTGGTAGTATGAAGGCTTTAAGTAATAAAATAATGGAAGACACAGTCAAGACATCAACAGAACATTTTAATCAATTTGGGTAAGTAGTACAGTTCAAGCCAAAGAAGCAACATCAACAAACGCTCAAGTGGCGCCCAAGACTATACAGAAATGGCCTGACAGATGCATTGGCTGTAGGGAACTTTTTTAAAGGTAATGTTTAAGCAAAAGAGATATATGACAAAGGATTAAAAATCTCAAATGTGACAATTTTTCAGTCTTAACACTTTAAGTATCAAAGTGTAGTTTCCATGTACTTTCCAGTCATATAAGATTCATAGAACTTTTACCAAATAATAAGTTTTAATGATAGCCTAAAAATAGAGTATTGGTTAAATAAAAGTGGGGTTTAGGTAACAACCTACACTATTAAAAACTAAGACTATACAAAAATTCTTTTCGATGAAATGACTTCAAGTAATGGCAAAGTAACACAATTAGCCTAACTCTCCTGTACACAACAAGAAAAATCTAAGAAATAATATTTCAAAGCACTAAAAAGGAACTTAATGTCTCAAAAATGAGAAAGGGTCTGGAGAGATGGCTCAGCAGTTAAGAGCACTGGCTGCTTGAGTTCAACTCCCAGGAGCCAAATGGTAGCTTACAACATCTCATTCTCTCCCATGGCATGCAGTGTACATGCAGATACAGCACACATACATAAAATAAATAAATCTAAAGTCATTTTTTTTAAAGTGAGAAAGTAGCTTTCCTTGAAAAGTAGGGCCTTGAACTTCTGACTGTCCATCCTCAACCTCTTAAGCAGCCAGTATTACAGGTCTGTGATGTAGGATTCCACCCTGTATGCTGTGAATATGTTTTATTGTCATTGGTTAATAAAGAAGCAGCTTTGGGCCTATGGCAGCACAGACTAGAGCAAGGTAGGAATTCCAAGCAGAGATAGAGGAAAAAGAAGGTGAAACCAGGGAGATGCCATGTAGCTGCCAAAGGAGTAACATGTTGGCACTAGTAAGCCAGTGCCTAGTAGTGATACATAGACTGATAGAAATCAGTTCATTTAAGATGTAAGAGTTAGTTAATAAGAAGCCTAAACTATTGGATGAGCACTGTTTAAGAGGAAAAAGGAGTATAGACAGTTATATTATAAAAGAATATAGCCAGTCATAGATTAAAGGAGTAAAGATAAAAAACAAATATTAAACTTGTAGAAAAAGTAATAGATTAAGAAAAAATCCACGTGAAAACAAAATATACACAGGGAATCTGAATTATGTATGTTATTGTGTTTTCTTTAAATTTTTTGATTGTAAATGAGTTAAGTACTGAGAGACATTCGATTCTGGGGTCTACTAAGCTAAACTGACATATATACTTTAAAAGTATCTTGACTTAGAAATTTGGGTCTAAGGATATGTTGCTTTAGAAAAAAGGTTCTGTTTCCACAAAGAATGAAAACCCATGGATTCCTTTCAGACTTACGTGGTTTGATGGACCAAAACCCCCTGAAAGGTCTCTATGAACCCCAAAATTACTTTGCCCAACAAAAAGCAGGAAGCAGTTTGGAGAGAACTACGTACAAATTTCCAAATATTGTTTATAAATGTTTGTTTACATTTAAAGGGGGATATGCTATAGAGGTGAATACTTTGCATTGATATGGATCTTGGTCTACTGATACAAATTTAAGGTCAATTTTGTTATATGTATGTTTCTGCTCTTAATTAAGGTATTGTGTTTGTGTAGCTCATTTAAAATGTAATGTACAATTTAAAAAAGTTAATAGATTATCATCTATAATAGTAAAGTTTGTAGTCATGTTAGTTAGGTTTTCTAGCTATATAGAGAAATATTTCAGATGGATAGGTCTTCTTCAAATCTTTCAAAGATATACAGAATATGGCATTTAAAATGTTTTTAAAACTTAGGATTTTTCATGACAGTGAGACATGTCTGCTTCTGGCAGCACCAATTACTTCAGAGATGTTAATGGGCATGAAGAAACTCATTATGGAATTTGCCTTCAATGTGACAAGGTTAGCCATTTGGGCAAGAAACTGCTCTTGCCTGGACTGTTTGGTGGTATGCTGTATAAACTAGACATGCAGGACCCGCAAAAAAAAAAAATGTTGCCTAAAGGTGAGACAGTCCTTCAGGATTCCTGCTACATGAAAGAGTTTGCCAGACATTCTGCAGGAAACAGAAAAATGTGACTGACAAACTGCCAATATTGGTGGAACTGTCTTTAAAATTTTCTGCTTCGTGGAAAAGTCTGCTAGATACTATGGGCCTGTAGGCTAATATGGATGCCCCAATGTTACAGAAGAACTTTGGATGACTGTCCAGACAATGAGAAGTCTCTGCCAATTCTAGAGAGCTTTGGAAGTTGCTTACAATGTACTTCCTGTTTACTTAGGTAATATTATATCCTTCTGGAGTCTTTGATGGAGTTAAAGAAAGATAGTTATAAGAGACAGATTAAATATTTAGACTCACAAAGATAGGATAGATGATAAAGTATTTTCCTTAATTTGCCAAATATAAATAGACTAACTATTGTAATTATAATTTTTGCTTGATAACTGTCTTTTTGTAAGTAATTTTACTATGTTAAATTTAAAACCTTCCTTTTCATTTAGACAGAAAAGGGGAGGTGATGTGAAATTTCCTTCTGTGAAATTCATTACTGTGAATGTGTTTTGTTACCATTAGGTAATAAAGAAGCTACTTTGGGACTATGGCAAGGCAGAATAGAGTAAGGTGGGAATTCCAAGAAGAGACAGAAGAGAAAACTACAAGGAGTCAGGGAGACACCATGTAGCTGCCTAAGGAAAAAGACAACTACCCTCCAGAACCTTACCAGTAAACCACAAGCCTTATAGTAAAATACAAAATAATAGGAATGGGTTAATTTAAGATGTAAGAGTTAGTTAATTAGTTAACATGAAGCCTAAGCTAATAGGCCAAGCAGTGTTTTAAATAATATAGTTTCTGTGTGATTATTTCAGGTCTGGGTGGCCAGGAACGAATGAGGAGTCTCCACCAACAGGCCTATACTGTGTGCAATGCACCAAGGCTAATAAAAAATTAGCTTTGCTGCCTAAAATGCTGCAAATTTAGTTTTAAAAATAAAGCATAAGTACAAAACTTACAATACAAAGCAGAAGGTCAAGGAAGACGTGCAACTTTCTCCACAATACAGAAAACTCTAGAGATCCCACAAGTACAAAGAAAGGTTAAAAAAAGTAAACAAATTCAGTAATGTTATAAGATACAAAACCTATGCATAAAGCCAATTATGTTTCTATACACTAAAACCAAATTGAAAAAGAACTTAAGAAAGCAATCCTATGCATAAACAGTATTTATAAATAAAATAGTACATAAATTTAACCATATGACCCTGAGAACTATAAGATACTGACTGAACATGACACAAATGGAAAGATATCCCATGTTCAAGAGCTTAAATATATATACTAACAATACAATCCCTATCAAAATTCCAATAGCATTTTCTATAGAAATTTATAAAACAATCTTAAAATTCATATACAACTCCAAAGACCAAATAGTCATAGCAATCAAAAGAAAACAAAACTTCATTCATACTACCTGGTTTCAAAGTATAGAAGCTAGCTACAGTAATCAAGATAGCAAGGTACTTGGATAAAAACAAAGCGTAGAGACCAATGGAACAGAAGAGAAGCCCTAGAGAAAAACCATGCACCTCACCCCACTCCACCTCCACACATGGTCACCTAATCTTTTGACAAAGACTCTACTCAATATTGCTAATTAACAGGGAAATGCATAACAAAGTCATGAGATAGTGCTCTGTACCTATTAGGATGGTTTTCATCAAGAAATCAAGTGACAGAACATGGGTCCTCCTCCCCCAAAATGGTATTACTCCAAATATGTACAAAAAAGGATTTGAAATCAATATTTTAAAAGTTATCTGCATGTCCATATTCACTATAGCATTACTCAAAATCACCATAATGTGGAAACAACCTAAACGATTGTGAACAGATGAACTGATAAAGGGATGTGGTATATATACAGAGTATTATTCAGTCTTTTTTTTTAAGAAAAAAAAAAGAAAGGAAATCCTGACATTCAGTACAACATGGATGAACTTTTAATGAAATCATGTTAAATAAGCCAGATACAGAATCCCATATACTGCAAAAAGCTACAATGTATATACGTAGAATCTCAGGAAGAAAAAACTCATGGAAACCAAGAGTAGAACTGTAGTGATACTTTGTTATTTAACATATAAGGCTTGCCTGAAGATCTGGTGTGGGAGAATTGTCTGTATTCTGTCAATCATGTATTTTAATAAAACGCTGATTGGCCAGGCAGGAAGTATAGGCGGGAATACCAGACAGGAAGTAGAGGTGATACAATGAGAACAGGAGAATTCTGGGAAGCAGGAAGCTTCCTCTGCCATTCCTGCCCAGACCACCAGAGAGGCAACATGTGAGCTGCCACGCTGAGAAAGGTACTGAGCCGTGTGGCTAACATAGATAATGATAATGGATTAATATAAGTTACAAGGACTAATAAGAAGCCTGACCTAATGGGCCAATCAGTTTATAATCTTATGGAGTCCTGTGTGTAATTTTCTTTGGGGCTTGCGGGCTGTGGGGTACTGGGTGGGATAGAAACTCCAACAAGCCGGCCCTCATGTTACAAAGATCAGAGTGCAGAGATAAGCCAACAGCCATAGAGGCCAGGCAGTGGAGGCACACACCTTTAATCCCAGCACTCAGAGATAAAGGTAGATGATCTCTGTGAGTTCAAAGCCACCCTGGGTTACATGAGATTGAATCTGTCTAAAAGAGAAACAGAACTCACACAAAGGTGATCCCAGCCCTTAGGATCACAGGTCTTTAATTCCAGCACTAGGGAGGTAGAAACAGGAGTGGTATGGATGGGTGGAAAGAGGAATATAAAGCAGGAGGAAACAGGAGCTCATGGCAGTCTGATGATTCGTGGAGATGGATGCAGTCTGAGGATTCGTGGAGATGGGTACAGTTTGAGGATTCAGTCTGAAATTCAGCCTGAGGATCTGTAGGGACAGGATCGTCCCTTTGGTCTGAGCATTTGCAGAACTCTAGTGGCTGGTCACACTGCTTCTCTGATCCTTCAGCTTTCACCGATAGTTGGCTCTGAGTTTCTATTATTAAAAGCAATTAGAATTCGTGCTACGTAGAACAGACATTGCCAGAAGCTGGGAGTGGAGGAGATGCAGTAATTTCGGTCAAATACAAATACACAGTTTTAAGACTAGTCAATTTTTGTGATTTCGGATAATATTGTATACTTGAAATTTGCTCAGAACAGATTTTTAAATTTACACAATCGCAATGTGTATGTGTTGTGGTGCTGGGGCATGTATGTGCCACAATATTTGTGTAGAGTGAAGCGCATATCTAATTATTCTTTATCAATAGTTAGATATTGGGATAAGAACCTGAATGATCATAGAAGCAACAATAGAAAAGCCATCAGTGACATCCTCTCTCTTCCTCAATCCAAAAGGGCTGAGAGCATCTGGCCTTACTACTTCCTGTCTCCTATCTGTTCTCAGTCCTTCAAGATCTCTATGGTTAATTTTGGTCAGTTAGTGGCTAGCTGTGTCCTCTGACTCAAAGCAAATTTTACTGTAAGTACGTGATCAAAAATCACACAATAGTAGAGGTCAGAGGACAACTGACCAAGAGATATTTTTTTTTATATGTATGAGGGTTTGTCTGCATGGATGTAATACACCAAATGGGTACCCTATGCCCATGGAGATCAGAAGAGGGCATCAGATTCTCCAAAATCAAAGTTACACCAAGTTGTCAGCCAGCATGTGAACTAAACCTGGGATCCTCTCCACTGAGCTATCTCTACAGCCTGAAAGAAGATCTTTAGTGCTTTCATCACTCATAAGGGAACTATGTGAGGTGGTAAGCATTCTTATTAGTTGAATTATAAATATCATTATACATGTATATAAAAACATTTTACCATATCATAAGTATTACATATATAGTTTTTGTCATATATAGTTCAATAAAGCTAGAAGGTAACAAATCCAAAACAGTAGTTCATCAACAAATAAACGCTTCCAGTTATGGTAGGTAAATAATGACTCATGAAGAAAGGATTGCAACAGAAGCTAAGGGATAGGTAATATTCTAATAAGCAGAGATGAGGCAAGAGAGCATTCTAGGACAGGAGAATCTCTGATACCAAACTAAGGACACCAAACTTTACTCCTTAACA
Source organism: Myodes glareolus (assembly GCF_982192425.1). NCBI lineage: Eukaryota > Metazoa > Chordata > Mammalia > Rodentia > Cricetidae > Myodes > Myodes glareolus. The sequence continues at coordinate 32,630,899 of NC_142032.1, forward strand.
AAAAGAGAACCCTAGAAGACTTTCAGACATGTGAATTTAAAAGGAAGGTGTCTGGAGGCAGTAATAGAGCTGTAACAGTGAAATGGGAATGTTAGGAAAGGAGCTAGAAATTAAACAGCTTTCCTGAGGATGAGTAGCTAATCATATCCTTACATCTTGGTTCCTGAGACATCTACCTCACTGTGTTTTGCATGTGCACATTAACAGGAACTTTTCACTATTAGCAGACATCAACAGGAACAAGTTTCTGCTCGGAGTTCCTCAACTACATTATTTATATGACAGTGGTGATTTGCCAATTTCAGCTTTTTATTTGCAACCCAGAGTGATAACTCAAAAGACTTCATTCTCTGGGTGTGATAGTGAGTTCCAGGTCAGCCAGGAATACCTAGTGAGACCCTGTGTCAAACAAACAAACAAAACAAAACAATCATCGCATCATTCGGCAGAATGTTTTCTATATAATAAGCCTCTTCGTCACTTCCATGGTCTGCCTATGCTATCCTTTACACTTAGTATTCAAAAACACGTTTGAAAGCAATTTAAATATTTGAAATTAGTAATCTGAAAATTGAGATGAGTATGTCTTTAATTCAGAATGGAAGCATCCTAACAACTTCAAGGTTAACATCTGTAGCCTGTCACAGTTACAGCTAAGGAGTTTATTACAGGAATATTCATGGTCCCTGTTATATTACAAAAGCAGTTCATCTCACACAATACTCCTCAACCATGAATCATCTCCTTCTACAGAGCAGCTCCATCCTCCAAGCAGAATTCTTTCACAATACTGAATATATCATCTCATTGATACTACCTCTACCACCTCATCCTAACACACATACTAAATCTTTCTTTTCTTCTTCTCTTTCTCCTTCCTTCCAGCCCTTCCCTCCCTCCTTTTCCTTGACAAGGTATTACTCTAGCCCAGGTTGATCTAGAACTCATTAGGTAACACAGGTTGGCCTCAAATTCATAGCAATATTCCTGCCTTGTCCTCTCAAATCTGAAGTGCTGGGATTACTGGGGTGAGCCACAAAGCCATGTTCTACATTTTTTTAAAACTTCCATTCACTCCCAGCACTCAGGAGGCAGAGGCAGGCAGATCTCTGTAAGCTCAAGGCCAGCCTGGTCTACAGAGCTAGTTCCAGGACAGCTAAGACTGTTACACAGAGAAACCCTGTCTCAAAAACAAAGAGAAAAAAAAAATTAATGCTTAAAAGAACATGGATAATACTATTACAGACTTCAGTAGGTATTTATTTTTTAGTGGCTGTATGTATAGATGCGGAAAGGCATGTGCACGCAAGAACAAATGCAAGAACGACCTGCAGGAGCCAGTTCTCTCCTTTTGCTGTATTGGTCATCAGGGCTGGCAGCACTTCCCCCTCTGAGCCATGTATTTAAACTTTATTGGCCTCCAGTCTAGTTTTTAGAATTCTGAACTGGAATCACAATATCAAAAAAGCAAACCTCTACTAACATGTCACAATGAAAACCAAACAATAAGCCCAATTTATTGATGAAATGTGCTATTTTAAAATCTTTATCAAAAAGTAAAATGAGTGCCTACAGAAATGTTTGCTCATAAACAACACTAACATGTATCTTTCAAAACTAGCTAGAAAATTAGTCTGGACAGATATGACTCTAAAACACTGGAATTCCAAATAGTAACTTAGTACATAATAATGGGAAATATAAGAGGTCTATAAAAGTTTACTAGAAGACCCATAAAATATACTTAGGTTTAAAGATTTTAGTTTAATGTTCCTATAATTTACGGGTAAATAACAGTTCACATACATTAACTTTTGTGGACATTCAAACAACCAGTTGAGACTAAACACACATTTCTTCTACAAAGCTAGTTTTCTCTTTTAAAACTACATTTTTCTTATGCGCGCTTACTTTATTGAGTCCTGACAAAATTTCAAAAAGCAAAATCTATATAGTCACTCTTCTGAGTCCCTCTCACTGCCTTCAAACATACTTCAAATCTGCAGAACCCTTTGGACCTTCAAAATGTACTACAACCTTTCAAAAATAAATAAATAAATAAATAAATAAAATCAATACCCTCATTCATGGGCTCAGTGAAGACATTTTAAACCAATTCATTCCAAATTATGAATGTAACTGATAGTCTCTTATTAACTTAGAGATATTTTTGCTTTTAACATTTTGTAACCTAAGCTTATTTTAACACACACTGCTTTTTTGTTTTGTTTTGTTTTTCGAGATAGGGTTTTTCTGTTGGACCCTGTCCTGGAACTAGCTCTTGTAGACCAGGCTGGTCTCGAACTCACAGAGATCCTCCGCCTGCCTCTGCCTCCCGAGTGCTGGGATTAAAGGCGAGCGCCATCACCGCCCGGCCACACACTGCTTTGTAAAGTTTAGGAATGAGAAAATTAAAACAAACATTTCCTAGGATAAGAAGAGCTACACACATATATTCCAAAAGGAGAAGACTTGGCAGGTGGAGCCTGGCTCTTGTTTCCACTCACATGGCCATAAAAATCACAAATTTCAGAATCATCACATTTTAACCTGATTTTCTAAGTAACAAAGCTTACACTCACAATACCATATACACCTAAGGTGCTAGGTAGACACCCTAAGGTATTTCAGAAATTTATTTCACTCCATGCCTCTGAACGCAAATATTGCCCCAAATCTAACTTTTGAATTTTTTTTTATTTCTTTGTGTGTGATGTACTGTTTTCTATGTATGTAAAATTCTAAGTTTTACACCCAAGATATCATTAGTAACCAATGTGCTACTGTGAAACACAGCTGTGTGTAGAACAGGGGGTTGGATGAAAGGAGTAGGAGACGTTTCAATTCCATAATACTGCATCTAAACCTAATTCCAAACAACAGACTTTATTAATATTCATAATGTCCCTAAGACAACTAGGATACAGTGTAATGTTCTTTTTGTGTTGGGGAATAAGGTGATTTACAGGTTTCTGGTCTATCATGATAAACTTACATAAATCAGATTTTTATCTTTAGAGGTTAAAAAAAATAAATGTTAGGTTTTACAATGTGTTACATTCAAATAAAACTACTAAATTTACAAAACAATGTACAATTCAAGTTCTAATTATACTTTTCCACACAAACTATTAACTTTAGTTACATCTAAATAAAAGTTGTTGAAGAGTCATATATATTGAAAACGAATCTCATTTAGATACCAACCACAACGCATATGTTTAAAAAATTAATTAAACACAGAACGGAGTATCATATTGCTGATATGTTTAGTAGTCCTCTGTGTTTTGATACCTTTCTGAAAAGTAGGTCAGCCAAAACAGTGACAAATAGTCTAATTTACAGCCTAACTATGCAATAGTAATATAGAAGAGGAACCAAAATTACCTAAATTCTAGCACCGGTTTTACTACAGCTGCTAGTAAAGACAATCAAGGGCATTATCAGCATTCCAATGGTAACAAGCAGAAAGCCAAGGATTTAACCAAACCAAAACCGGTGTTTCATGTATTAAAGCAAGAGCAAGGTCAATCAGCCTTCAATTTCTTTCAACGAGAACACCACTCTGAAATCGATTAGTACTGTCTCTTTGAATGGGGAGGGGCAATTTTAAACTTAGAATTCTGTAATTTTTACAGACAGACCTCCAGCAAGCGGCAACGTCCGAACATGGGCTAATCCCACTCACCACTTAACTTTCTCTTACCAACTCGGAACTCAAGACACAAGAAGGAAAAAGCTAGGACTCAAAGAATTCTGCCCCACGCTCTCTCTAAGCCTTATTAATTCCAGGTGCCGTGCAGAGAGATACGAATTCCTGGTCTTTTTACCCCACTTCCCTCCCCCAAACAGTTCTCCGGAGTCCAAGAGCAGCAGAGAGAGGGAGATACGGGGGGGGGGGGGGGGGGGGGGGGGGGAGAGACAGTGGGAGAGAGAGGGGGGGGGGAGAGAGACAGAGAGAGAGAGAGAGAGAGAGAGAGACAGAGAGAGAGAGAGAGAGAGAGAGAGAGAGAGAGAGAATGAATAAACTGAGCCGCGATGTTTGGAGGAGACCGGGAGCCAAGTTAAGTTACCAGGCCTCTACAAACGAACAACTCTTAAGTTTTAGAAATCAGTGACAACGGTCCGACACTGGGTAGAGACCAACAGGCTTTCTGGAACTCCAAAACAACGACCTTTAAAGAAGGGGGAGCTGGGATGCCACAGCTGCCAGAGCGCTAAGGGACGTTCCAACAGATTGGCTCCCGGCAATGGGGGCAGAGAGGCAGGCAAGTCCGGACTCAGCCAGGGAGCTCCCGGGACGCCGCGCGGCGGGGCCTGGGGGCCGTGGAGACTGCCCGCGCGTGGCGCCAACCCGAGGGCAAGAGGGACTGAGGGCGCGCGGGGAGTCGCTCAGGGATAGTAGGGACGGGGCCTGGGTCGTTCGGGGGTAGTCGGGACTGAGCCGGGGTCGCTCGGGGGTAGTCGGGACTGAGCCAGGGTCGCTCGGGGGTAATCGGGACGGGGCCGGGGTCGCTCGGGGGTAGTCGGGACGGAGCCGGGGTCGCTCGGGGGTAATCGGGACGGAGCCGGGGTCGCTCGGGGGTAGTCGGGACTGAGCCAGGGTCGCTCGGGGGTAATCGGGACGGGGCCGGGGTCGCTCGGGGGTAGTCGGGACGGAGCCGGGGTCGCTCGGGGGTAATCGGTCCGGGGCCGGGGTCGCTCGGAAGGGGTCGGGACAGGGCCGGGGTCGCTCGGGGGTAGTCGGGACGGGGCCGGGGTCGCTCGAGGGTAGTCGGGACGGGGCCGGGGTCGCTCGAGGGTAGTCGGGACGAGGACGAGAAGTAGTTCGGGGGGAGTCGGGACGGAACTGGGGTCGTCGTTCGAGAGTCAGGACCGGGCCAGGATGGTTCGGAGGAGGTCCGGTCGGAACCAGTGTCGTTCGCGGAGAGGTCGGGACGGGGCCGGGGTCGTTCGGAGGAGGTCCGATCGGGACCAGGGTCGTTCGGGGAGAGTCGGGATTAGATCCAGGCCTCTCGGGGGAAGTGGGGACGGGACAGGGGCCGCTCGGGGGAAGTCAGGACGGCGGCGCCTACTTACTCGGCTGTACCAGATGCTGAGGCGGGCCGGGGCCAGCACGGCAAAGAACGCTCTCCGAGGATCGGACTGGACGTGGAGCGGCGCCTCGGCCGGGCTCCGCGGCGCGCAGAGCAGCCTCTTGGGCCAGCCGCTCAGGAAATACATGGTCCGCGCGCGGCCCCGACAGCCCCCGGCGGCCCCGGCCGCGTCTGTCACGCTCGGCGACCCCGGGCCAGGTGCCCACCTTCCACACCGCCACCGGCCGAGTCGGCGGCGGCGACAGCGGCAACTCGGGGCATCTGCCCGGGGGCCGGGCCGGGCCGGGCCGACGCGGTGCTGCGCGACGCAGTCCCGGGCGCTGACGGGCTGAGGGTGGGGGAGGCGGGAGGCCAGTGGGCCCGCGGCGGGAGGAGCCGAGGCCGGCCCGCCCCGCTCGCCGCTCGCGTCAGCACGCCGCACGGCGCGGGGAGGCTCCTCAGGCTCCGCCCGGTCCTCTCAGGCCGCCGAGCGTCAGCACGCAGGTCCCTGGGCAGGACGCCGCTTGTTCGAGGCGTCTTGCTGACGACCGGGAGCGTGGGCCTGGGGACCGGGGAGAGGCGACCGAGTCCAGTCAGTGACAGTCCGGGCGGCGCGGCCCACTAGGACTTCTCGATTAGCGCGCGCTCCGGGGCTAGGGGGTGGGCGGGGCGAGCGTCACGTGACCCTCAGACTGAGCTTGGCCCTAGGTCTCTGCGACTCCAAGACTGGGGCGGTATGTACCGAGAGATCTTTTGTGTGCTGCGGTTTCAAGTGAGAGCTGATGATGTCCCTGCCCTTACGGAGTTCGTATTCAGTCACTAAATTGTGTAGCCGAAGAGTGCTTCAGTCCTGTTTTCGGGTCTTGAAGCGTTCTAAATCTAATACAGTATATATTTCTAATTCAGTTTGCATCCTCCTGCCCCTCTACCAGCTAGAGTGCTAGACGAAGCCCAGATGGTGTCTTTTGCACCCCCAGTAAAAGATGTTCTGGAAAAGAAATGGGCTTCTTTTTCTGAGTAGGACCAGACTAAACATAACTGTATCCGGGTAGTGAACTTTTGGGGATGTTTAATTTGGGAACCTGGAGTCTTAAAAATAACTACAGCTCTTAGCAGACCGACCTGATAGCCACTTGATCGCATGAAGGAAGTGGAGCTGGGAAAGAATCTGAATGCTTCACTTTTCGTGCTCGCCTTTCATCTTTCCGAGTTACTTTTCTCAAAGGTGTTAACCAGGTTTAAAAGTAGCAGCAAAGAGGAAAACAAAGTAACAATCCGGATTTTATAACAATGTAACTTTCCCTAATTGTTCTAACACTTGCTGCTTTTCAAACAAGTTGACCAAAGGAATGCCTCGCTGCTTACCAGCATTTTGGGCATTTGGAGTATCCTAAAGTTCCTTCCTGCTGAGTTCCACCCCCAACACAGCATGCCTGGAATTTCTTAAGCATAGCAAACCGGGAAAATATTTTTCAGATGAAAGTGTAGGTAAAATCTTGATCTTCTGAAGTTACGCCGTTGAACAAATAGGTCCTCGTCAATATAAAATTGTAGAACTTTGTTCTCTAGTACTTTTTCGACAGTTGAACACGTGGCAGACAGAGAGGAAATCAAAATGTGCGGCAATTCCACTGAGAATATTTGCTCCACCTCAACTTCAGTGTGCTCGTGTGTCTCACCAGTGTCCCTGTCTTCCTGCTATAACGGGTAAATCTAGACACTTCGAAGTAATATTTAATTGCTTAGTTTTGACCTTACTTGCCAGCTTCAGAAGTGGAGTCCCGTGCTGTGATCTTTTGCAGCGACTAAGGTTTACAGATCATTTTAAGGAAATGGTCTGATTAAATCCCACAGAACAACTTCAAAGTAGATCATGTTGCTGCAACATTGATGTTCTTTTTGGAAGGGGACACAGCACCAACGTGGTGGATGTGCCGGAAGTCACATGGATTGGGAGCTGCTCTTCCTTCAAGGACTCAGTGGTCTTTAGAACAGATTGAGGTGAATTGTGATAGTGACCTGAACGTGGACGAAAGGAGACTCTCAGGGCCTCTCTCCCTTGAGAGTGATAGAGTGAAATATTTCACCCTGAAACTCCTTAAGTGTTACTCATTGTGATAGAAACCTTATCGGCTGAACTAACTTTCAAATTTCCTATTTTAACAATGTAAAATATACTAGCAATTACAATGCTCAAGTCTTCTGTTCCTGTTTCTTTCTCCTACCATCTCCACTCTAGTTAACTATTTGGACTTTCTTAAACCGTGAATAAACTGATAAAAGTTAATGGATACATATCTGATTCTATAAAATTTAACAAATTTTGTATCACAAGGAATACTTATGATAAGGGTGCATGGAAACAAGTTCCTTTATAAACCATTGGAGGATAATCTGAACAGTGTCTATAAAGACCAGTAGCATTGTATGGTGTGTGTATGGAGAAAGAGACAGACCCTATTGTTTCTTCCCTATAGTTATTTTCTAGGGAAACATACAGAGATTTAGCCTTAAAATATACCCTGTAAAGCTGGCATGATGGGTGCCTGTAGTGTTGCTGTTCTTGTTGTGAGCTTAACTACATCTGGAATTAACTTCAAAAACCTTAGTGACTGAGTACACATGTGAAGGATTTTTTTTATTATTATTAAATCATTTGAAGTGGAAAGATCTACTTCTAATCTGTGTCTTCTGAGATAGGGAGAGCTGCCTTTAACGTAGGCCACACCTGCTGGCAGCCTAGGTAAAGGACATGGAAGAAGGAAGCTCTTGTGCTTTGCCTGCTTGTTACTGCTCTATCTGGCAAGTCTATTCCTTCACTGGCATTAGAGCCGTCTTCTTCGGGACTCTGGTACATACTGAAGACCAACTGGGACATCTAGCCTTGTGTACTGAACAACTACTGGATTTCTACACCTTCCATTGGTAGACAGCCATTGTTGGACTAGCCGAATCACAGCCTGTAAGCCATTCTAATAAATCCCCTATAGATAGATAGGTAGATAAAGCTTCATTCTATAAATTCTGTTCCTCTATAGAACCCTGACTAATACGACTGTAATCCCAGCACTTGAGTCATAGAGACAAGAACTGTGAGTTCCAAGCCAGCCTGACCTACATAAAGCCCTACCTGAAATAAATCACACACATACACACATACATGCACACGCATACTTACACACATTTGAATAGAATTGTCTATCCTTATGATGGAATATTTTGTAAAAATAAATATGTTGGAAAATATCTGTTATAGAAGTATATTAACCATATATTATGAAGTAATGAAAATTGTTTTCACACATTTTAAAAAACAATTCATGTTTATGAAGAAACACATGTTTAACAAAAAGAAAAGAAAAAAGGTCCCAAAGTTGATATTTAAAAAGCCCTTTAAGTGTGGGTAATTAATGTATTTTCTTTGGACCTTTTTTGTACTTTCTAAATTATGTTTAAGGAATTCATCTTTTGTAACAAGACAATAAAGCAGTAACCTTGTTAATGGTTAAAACGTTCCAGTTGTCTGCTTCAAGCAGGGCTTTGATTTGTACCACTTGCAAATCAAAGACAGTAATATGGCAATGTAGAGTTTTAGGCGTGGTCCAAAGAATAGTGAGAGAAAGATTAGGAAAAAATAGTCACCAGGCTAAAAGTAGGCTCTGTGTATTTGCATACAGTCACCAGCTGCTGAGACAAAGCCACAGCTGGCTTTTGGTTCTGAGCATACCTCCTCTAACATCTGGGGACCCCGATACGAGCTGTGGTGATAACCACTGATGAGGGTGTTTCAGTTTGTGACTCCTCATTACGCTCTCAGCATCTGCTTTATCACACTTGTCTTGTGTGCGTTTGCTTCTGGGGTGGACTCCCGACTATTTGTACTTTCTGCAAACTGATTAAAAAAAATAACTGAGCTGTGTTTTACTTTAAAATAACACAGAAACAATCAGGGTACATGAAAAGATGTATAACATATACACATGAAATAGGATTGACCCTAGGTTGATAAACTTTCAAGCTGGATGATGAATTCTTGGGAATCCATTATGTTATTCCCTCCACTTTAGCTTTCAAAATTTGCCAGAGATTTAATTGAAAATATTACATCATAGCAGAAAGATTCAGACTTAGCCTGGAGCTTTGAAATCAATTCCAGTTGCAGGCTGAGTGACTTGCGGTCTGGACAGATGCCAAAGGCCCAAAGCTTCCCTGTTTACTGCTCTAGTTGGCAGTGTGGACCTGGAAGAGCAAGGCCTAAAAATGAGGCAAACTGAAGTGTCATGCAATAGCCAACTTCATTCAGAGTATCAGGGTTAGGAAGACTCGCATGAGTAAAGCACTCAGTCTCACAAACCACACATGGCAAAAACAAGTTTTTCCAGAGAGACACATGAATAACAGCTGAAGTAAAATCACTCTTATCTGCTGCACCGGGGAGAGCACCAAAACTTTTTAAGATCAATTCTGTATTGAAGAAACTGAGGTCACAAGACTCTTGTTTTCTTGGAGTTTTCTCACAAGCCCTCAGGATTCTCATACGACTCAATTTTTTTAAGTTTTAGTTATTTTTATTGAGCTCTACCTTTTTCTCTGCTACCCTCCCTGCCTCTCCCCTCCCCTTCAACCCTCTTCCAAGGTCCCCATGCTCCCAATTTACTTAGGAGATCTTGTCTTTTTCTACTTCCCATGTAGATTAGATCTATGTATGTCTCTCTTAGAGTCCTCATTGTTGTCTAGGTTCTCTGGGATTGTGATTTGTAGGCTGGTTTTCTTTGCTTTATGTTTAAAAACCACTTATACATGAGTACATGTGATAATTGTCTTTCTAGGTCTGGGTTACCTCCCTCAAAATGATGTTTCCTAGCTCCATCTGTTTGCCTACAAAATTCAAAATGACACGACTCAATTCCTGAACTGTGTTCCAACATCTCCACCTTTTTTATTTTTTAATAGCATCTTGAGAGTTGTTTTGATTTGAGATGTAGATTAATCTACTTATCACTTGATGTATAGGTATCCTGTAAGCAAGCAAATTATAATATTAGAACAGTGAAAGCATTGTGTGTAAACTCTGCCACCAAGAACTGAGATACAAACTTTGTCCAGTACTGTTAATTACTATTATTATAGTGATCAGAAAAATCTAGAGAATAACTTGAAAATGAGACCCCTATGATTAGTACTTCTAGTATCTTGTAGAACATAAGCCTACACTTGCCTTTAATAGGAACACAAATGTTATGATGTCCTATGCAAATGAAAAGTTATTTAAATCCCAAGAAAAATTAAATGCAATCCCTTCATCAGAATGAGTCTATTGTTGTCTCAAGGTCCATTCATAAACACCGAGTTAATTAAATTTTCCCTTGGTGCACAGAGCCTTAACTTGGCCCCAGGCATGCGACTTGACTTCTGTTGATATGATCGATGTCTCCTTTTACCCTTTGGATGGTGGTTTGCTCTCTTTCTGGTGACTCCCATTGTTTCTTCACCATCTGCTATTGTCCCTGATGGCCTGGGCCCAGAAGAATCAAAGAGGAATCTGTATTATTTCAGTAGAATCCGTCTGCAATGATAGACACATACTTCTTCCCAATTTTCTTTTGGAAAAGTAAAAATGGGACAGGTAAATGCATTAGCTTGCTTATTTTCTCCTGCAGTAAAACCAGGACGGTTAGGGTGTGCACAAGTCTGAGTATAATTCTATTTCTGGAAATAGTTTTACAACATAAGCAGAACCTGAAATAATATTTAAGGGTTCATGAATGAACCATAAGAGATGAACCAAACAACCATTCCACCTGTTTAACTGAGGAAAAAGAAGTATTAATAGATTCATGAATATCTGGACCTTGAATCCTTCCTATACCATTAGATGAGCAATAAATGAAATAAATATCTGCCTGTGGAGTGGGAGACGGTCGGACAACTTGTGATCACAAATCTGCTAAGAGGAAATCCCATAGTTTGCCAGATGGATAATGATTATGTATCCTTCATAGTAATTTGCAAATGAAATTTGAAAGTCCATGGAGTTCTTTAATGCTCTTAAAAATTTACTATTAAGGATAATATAACACAACAAGGATCAAACCCCTGATTTACTAATTGAGCAAGAAGAGTAAGGTAAGCCTTAGTATATTGTAGCCCTTGCAGTGTAAATAGATCATTCTAAAGGTTTATTCTCTTGTACTATAATACCTGTGGGAGACAATTTAGTGGGGAAAATAAGAAGGTTTAAAGGCAGTGAAGGAGACACTCGATACACAAATGCTTCTTTTAGTCTGAATTCAAATAGCTGTAGTTCTTTCCTCTCAAGATAAATATACAAGGACTAATATCGTCTTTCCTTCTGGAGTTTTAAGGCTAGTGCATATAAACATTTCAAACTTTGCTGAAATTGCACTGGAAATACCAATCGTACCTCATGAGGCCAGGGAGGATTTGCTGAAACAAATTTCATTTCCCTGTTGTGCTCTAACCTGCCTAGGTTGTAAGGTTGGCTTTTCCATAGGCTCTCCTAAGTCCTCATAAAAAGTGAATGGAATTCAGTATGAGATTGATCATCAAATTCCTCATCCCATGCTTCAGGGTCATTTTCAGGCAATAGAGGATACATATTTAAAGGAGACTCCAGTAAGGGAGCTGAAGAATCATCCCTTGCATAGTTGTCACCATTATTACCTTTGATTTTTGCCTGCATAGGGAAAACCTCCTTTGCGTCTTTTTATTTTTAATCAGTTTTAAGGTTTGATCATCCAGTTTATATGCATTCAAAGAATTAGCCATCTTTCCTCATGATTACTATCCTCCTTAGGTATCTTATAACAATTCGAATCAATGCCCAGGTGATACAAAATTAAACAGCCATCATTCCCCTTGTTACAGCTGCCTCTTCAATAGCCTTTCAGATCCTGTCCATGCTTGTTCATCTAAAGTTCCTTCTGGAAAGCAGGGCTTCTGCTTGTACTCCTCCTTTCTCTAAAAACAATGCACAAGGTTGACATAAGGTGAAGCCTTCCCTGGGTTCTGCCCCATTGTCCTCACCTCCTTCGGTGAAGATCCCTACTCTCTTACCTCAGCTGACTTCAGGTCCTTGACTCACGGAGTCATTGGTTTACCTCTAGAGAAGGCGGGGCGTGGGAGGCACCAGGAGCATAGCTGCCTTCCTCCTCCTCGAGTTCAGCAGGACTAGTGACAGCCCTCACCTGGTCTACCTCAATCTGCTCCATTAGGTGCAGAGTACAATCTTGCCGACTCATAAAGCTTTTTGCTGGGCGCAATGGTGATCTCCTCATATGCACGCTGTTCAGGAGGAAGTCATGCCCAGGGGCATGTCATATTGCCCAGTGATCACCTGGGCTCCTTCTCCAGGATGCAAGTGTAGGTAGCATTGGCAGATTTCTGGTGAAAGTGAAAATATCGGCATGAAACATCTATGGAACTGGTGTGCTACTAATGTATCTTATCCACATTCCTCACAAATCAGAGATAAATATTACTTGGAACCACTTGTATACCATAAAGGCAGGAAAGCTTATTATTAATAAGCTTTAATGGGTGCAAATGAGATTTCTGGGATGGGATATCAGAACAAAGTTAGAAAATAAAGTGAAGAAGCTATTGTTTACTCTAGCCAAATGAAAGGGAGAGTTACCCCCCACACCAACACACACACTTTTGGCCATTTGTTTATTTGTGACAGGTCTTGCTATGTAGCCTAGGCTATCCTCAGACTCACTGTATTCCTATCCCCAGCTCCTAAGGACTACAGGATTCAGCCACCACACCCTGCTTGTTTTTTTTTTAGAAAAGAAAACCTAGCTGGTAACATTTTTAAGTTACTCAACAACAGTTATTCTGTTTGCCCATGTCTCAACCAGTTGTCCATTCTAGCGAAATGCTGGACTTGAATATTATATGTATTCTTTATAAAAAGAGGAAGGGTACATTGTTAACCCTTCTCCTAGTCACTGTACTATAGCTGTGCAGAGACACCATGACTAAGGCATTTAATTGGGGGCTTGCTTACAGTTTCAGAGGATGAGTCCATAACCATCCTTGTGGGGAGCACGGCAGTAGGCAAACATGGCACTGGTTGATGAGTACTTACATGTTGAGACCACAACCACAATCATAAGACAGAGAGAGAGCAAGCTGAAGTCATGGGAGCTTTTGAAACTTCAAAGCCTACCCACAGTGGCACACCTCCTCCAACAAAGCCACACCTCCTAATCCTTCCCAAATCACCTGACCAACTGGGGACCAAGCATTCAAACATATGAGCTTGTGGGGTCCATTCTTATTCAAACCACCACATCCCTGTAACAATCAAGGTCACCATAATTCTGTCAGACACCCCTCTTAGTCTTCGTGTTTCCTCTTTACTCAGCCAAAATTTTGTGTCCATTGTGTTATCCCTTAGGATAAATATAGTATCTCCTTGTATATGTTATGGGTCTGGCACTTAGCAGTTATTTTTATATTCTCTAGGAATGAAAGGGGAGGAAACGGGTCTTTGAGAATTACAGAGTCATTCTTGTCTCAGGTGTGCTTAATTCGGGGACTAGGGTACTAAGCCTCCATGAGTCGGTGGCTTGCCATTTCATCTTGAGACCTCAAAGATTGAATTTCACAGAGTAAATTTTGAAAGTGGGAAGTTACTGTAGAGAGATAGCCTAAAGAAGAGGGTTATTGCAGAGAGGAAGTGAGCAGAGCTCCTGGGCAGTGGAAGGGGTCCCAAGAGAAGGTTGGCTGCTGAGAGGCTTTGCCTAGAGGTTAATATGACTGCTCAGGGAGGAAGTAAATTGGCTTTCAAAATGACTGGGCTGAGATAGGGGGCAGTGAGTTCGTTAGCTCAGATTATCTAATCGTAGATCCCCACGAGGTGTCTATGTGCCTCTCTATCCCAGTAACTGGACTGGATTCTTGTGAGCACCTCCAAGGACCAATGAAGTATCTGATTGTACAGAGCTTCCAGGCAACTCATTAGGCTGTTGTTCTAAAGAAAGACAAACAAAAATCCAAGGACACAAACCAGGGTATATGGCCAGCATACACCTGACTTTGGGCCAGGACAGAACTGTCAACAGAATGAAGGATGCTTCTGACTGCAGCAGAACAGCTTGTTTGCAAGATCTCTTTCCCTTAACTACCTAGCAAGTTTCTTTCTCTTATTCTCATCACTAGGTTTAATATGATTAGTCAGGAATTATAAATCTCAAGAAGAAATTCTAGAAATATATAGTTCTCATGAAAAATCATAATATTAATTGTATGCCATGTTTTATAACATCCAATATAAGTGGCCCCAATGTTCTTCTTATCATTACCACTTTTAGTTACAGTTTTATTGTAAATAAGCTAAAAAGTACTTAAGAGGGTAGACATAGTGCTACATACCTGCAATTCAGCACTTTAGAGGCTGAGGCAAGAGGATCAGAAACGCCAGGCCAGGCTCTGGTATGTGGCAAGATCCTGTTTCCAAAATAGTAATGATAGTAATCAATAACTTACAACCTTACATTTTAAGTGTACAACTCAGTAGTGCAAATATGTTTATACTATGAAACATCTCCAGAACCTTTTGATCTTACAAAAACAAAACCTGTACTCACTAAACAAAAATCTCATTTTCTCCTTCCCAAGACCTTGACAAGCACTATTCTGTTTTCTTTGTACATGAATTTGTCTACTTAGATATTTTATATAAATAAAATCCTACAATGTTTGCTCTTTTGTAACGAGCTTATTTCACTTAACATAATGTCCCAGCCATGTAGCCTGTGACAAGTTGTCATGTGCTTTTGAAGACTTCATAATGTTCCATTCTGTGTTCAAGCCACATTTTATTAACATATCCATCCATCCCTCAATGTTTACATTCCTTCCACCTCTGTTTACTGTGAGGAATGCCTTAAACAAGTATGCAAATATCTCTGAGATTCTGATGCTGTGTCCTTTGGACAGATACCCAGACCATGTAGCTAACTCTACCTTTATTTTCCAAGGAACCACCATTCTGTTTTTCATAACATCGCATTGTTTTACAATCCCATCCACAGTGCTGGGGGGAGGGTGTTGAGACTTCCACATTCTCATCAGCAGGTTTCGCTTTTAGCTTTTGCTCTCTCTCTCTCTCTCTCTCTCTCTCTCTCTCTCTCTCTCTCTCTCTCGTCCCCTCCCTCTCTCCCACTCTGTGTGTGTGTGTGTGTGTGTGTGTGTTCTGGGTGCTTATGTGTGCACATGCAGAAAGGACAGAGTCAGAGTCATGCTCTATAGCTCCTATTTTCTGAGACAGGCTCTCTCACTGAACTTGGGGCTCACCAAACACAGCCTTTACATTGGTGGTGGGGATCAGAGGCAGGTCCTCACGCTGCTCAGCAGACACTTTGCCATCTTCCTAGCTCCCAGATCTATTTTTAATAGCAGCTATCCTACTAGTATAAAATAATATCCTTGTGGGTTTTATTTGTGACTCTCTGATGGTTACTGACGTTGGACATCAATTCGTGCATTTATTGGACACTTTGGAGAAATGTTATTAGAATTACAGCATAAAGAATGGTTTATTAAGAAATGAGCCATAACAACAATAGCCCTACAGGACTTTGGTAGAGCTAAGGAGGTCCTATCACACAGTGCCTTGGTAATCATTGTGTACATGGTGTTTATTCATGTGTTTGTGATGTTTGTGTTCACAGTTGCTTATGAAAGCATAGCACATATACTATGTAACAAGTATGATCTTGGTAATTATAGCAACAATGGTTCTTGTTTATTTATTACTTACTGTCTTAGTTAGGTTTTCTGTTGCTGTGAAGAGACACCATGACCACTGCATACTTTCCTTATAAAGGAAAATATATAATTGAGGTGGCGACTTACAGCTCAGAGGTTCAGTCCATTACCATCATGGCAGAGAGCATGGTGTTGTGCAGGTAGACGTGGCACTGGCTACATCTTGCTCAGAAGGCAATAAAAAGTGGACTGAGTGGCACACTCCCTCCAACAAGGCCACGCCTACTTCAACAAGGTCACACCTCCTAATAGTGCTACTTCCTTTGGGAGCCATTTCCTTTCAAACCACCACACTTACTACACTTTCCTCTTATTTGACTAGAGTATATGTATTAAAAGGAGTCTGTAAAACATTCTGCTCCATCTGCCAGCCGCAGTCTCTTATGTCTTCTGTTTACCATGTATTTTGATTTTATCAAAGGCCACATGAACAGAATGACCTGTACCACCTAGATTTATGTAAGTACACTCCACAGTGTTCCCACAACAATGTGAGCCATGATTATTGTCTCTGATAACCTGTGACATCAGAAAACCTGCACAAAATGTCACAGGCCATGAGATAACCTCTGAGTTTACATTCTAGAGGATATAATTTTATATTCTTCATCAAGTTTGAAGGTATTATAAGTTATTTGATATCTTTTAATAATATTAATCTTACAGTTACCACCCTCTTTCCACCTTATTTTCTGAGACAGGATCTCACTATGTAGCTCTGGCTAGTTCAGAACTTGCTATGTAGACTAGGCTGGCTCCAACTCTCAGAGATCTACGTGTTTGCCTGTAGAGCACTAGGATTAAAAGTATATGCCAAATATAGTTAGTCTTTGTAATTGAAAAGTTGAACAACCATTATAAATGTGACTTCTTAGTCATTTATAAAAACCCAAAGAATAGACACAAGTGGAATATATCTCTAAAACTGAATTCTTAGTATATTTAATTGTAAGTACTTAAAAGTAAATGTGACCAAATAGTTGACAGTGTACCCCAAAGATATAGTTATTGTCTTCATTGGCATTTATTTTAAAAGATTAAAGATACAACTCTCAAAATATTTACAATCATATTTCTAGAAGATATTAACTATGATTTTTAGTTTTATATTTGAAGTATCTCCGGTGAGTTTTTAAGTCAGAAGGGTAATAAATATTTTTCAAAGATGCCTTCTGTTTCCTGTCAAGAATATGACTTTCAAGGGGCGGTCATACAGTCATCTGCATCTGCCTTGCCTGCAGATGCCTTAAGTGTTCAGGTTCCCTGGCTAAAGCCCAGGCTTCTCAAATTAGAATGCCTTGGTAGTCTAACCAGAGAATTGGGATTTTAAACAAATGCCTTAGATGATTCTAAGGCAAAGAAAAAAATTAGGAAGGATGGCAAGACTCCTTTCACGGTTTTATCTTGATCAGGGAGGGGGAAACGCTGGGTTTAGACCAGCCATGTGTGAACTAGAAAAGGAAATGGGCTGTTGCTGATATAAACTTTAAGTCTATGTCCCCTAGTGATCAAGCAGATAAACCAGTTCACCTTTGAATGATTGTTTAACAACAGTAGGTGGTGATCCAGTTTTCTCTCAAGTGAAACCATTGATTGCATAAAATGCAGCAAGCATACCAGGACTTTCTAGACTCCAGGAATGGGGTTAGGTGATGAGATACTCAGAGGACTAGCTCAGAGTAGCCTATTACTGCTCACACAGTTCCCTCTTGTGGCTAATAGCTGTAGTAAAAAAAAAAAAATGATACTACTGTGGCTAACTGAGGCTGTCACTCTGGGTACCAGTGTAGAACTCATTCTTACTAGAATATCGATGCACCAACAGATGGGAGTTGGTTAGAGGGTGCTTGGGGAGGCTTTCCATCTCCACACACACCTGTTTACAGCTGGAGCTCCAGTTAACACCTAAAGCCAATAGGAAAGTGATGCAGCCACTGGCAGCTGGGAAGGCCCAAGGAGGCCTGGGAAGGCACCGGCGATGTCTAGTTCACTGCTATCTGACATCAAGTATGCTAAGACCCGTTATCAAAAGTCAGGGTTCATGAACTCGGGAATATCAAAGGCTTTCGGGACAGATCAATTTGTTCTATAGCCTAGCTTCTTGGACCTATTGCTCAGTGGTAGAGCAGTTGCCTGGCCTGTGGAAGGCCCTGAGTTTGATCCCAGCCTAATAAACAAAAACAAAAGCAACAACAGCAACAAAAATCTAGATTCTTGCTCTAAGATTCAAAGTTTCATAAAGAATTTTTATAGGGAGTAAATGGTGTAATTCATGTAAAAGTACTTGGAATTGTGAATGGCACCACTACAGATCCGTCCAAATGCTAGTATTTGTATTATTTTAACATGTTACTTCACAAAATATAAAGCTGAAGAGGACCTACCATGTTTGTGCTTGGCCACACTGCCCCCCAGGGGATCAGAAGATGGAATCCTGCTGCTGGCACAGTACTTACAGTGGCATCAGTGAGCAGAGCTTATGGACTCCCTGGGTCTTGGTATAAGGAAGTCATCTTGAGTAAGGGGCTAGAAGCCCTTGAATTACCTTTAGCAGAGCAGACAGTGGCCCCAAGCTTCATGAGGTCCTACAGATGCCCAAGGGTGGCTCCAATTGCTGAGCCTCCAATCGCTGAGCCAGCTCACCTCTCCACTCAGAGTTTTTAATTTTGTTTTATGTTTCTGAGAGAAAGAAAAGGGAAGAAAGAGATTGTACTTCATCTTCTGTAATACAGTCTACCACAAACATGACCACCCTTTCAGTAAGTAAGAATTTAGAATTCCTTAGTTGAAATGAAATTACACAGTTCACATATTCAAGGCATTTTTTTCTAACCGTTCAGTCAGCAAAGATCAGACTTTTGGGGAAACCCAAGCCACAGTATGAAGGCGGGTAGGTTTGTTAGGTTTTGGTCTGCTGTTAAACATCTCCACTTATCTGACCTTTAGAGTAGATTTGGAAGGAGATCAGAAAATGCATGAAAAGCCCTCATGATGCCACGTAAAAACTACAGCAAAACTTGGTGAGGGAAAGTCATTTTCCAAACAAAGAAAAGACTAACTTTTCAATTTTCTAAGACTGAATGGACCCAAGTACTTCTGGGTACTCTACTCTGGACCCCGATTAGGCATGAATCACACCCAAACACCAGTTTCCCAGCACAAACCTAACACAAAGAGATCCTTTATTAAGCAAGACAAAGAGACAAAGTGACTGGATCTGAATCGAGCAGAAACAGCAGCAAATAGCTTTGCAAGTGTTGATTTTAAGAGAGAAAAAGGAGAGGTCTGTGTTAGGATGGGCAAGGACATGTTGGTAAGCTCTGATTGGGTATTTTAATTAGGTTAGTCAAAATAAGGAATTTTGAATGCTGGATCTTGATGGTTTGATAGTTGAACCTTGGTGATCAGTCTCAAGATTGAGTCAGTGGCCACATAGGGAACAGACCTTGGAGTTTAGGAATGTAATCTGACAGTTTAGCAAGGGGAGAAGGGGAAAAGGCAAAACCCTTTGGGGCCATGTTTGCCATGCTCCGGCCTTCTAGAGCCCTTCAAAGGCAATGTCTGAAGTAAACATTTACATAATACATGGAGTGTTATATGTCAGTGCAGTGTGGTGTTTTATATCCCCAGTCACTATCATGAGGATTCTAATTGCAGTTTTTCTTTGTTTTGTTGTGGGTCTCTTGTAGCCGAGGTAACCTTGAACATGGTCCTCTTCCTTCTGCCTCTTAAGTTTTGGGATTACAAATTTACAGGACCACCCCTGGAAAAATGCTGCCTTTCTTAATAAAAATAAACTCTTCCAAAGTAGGCACTAGGAAGAAATTGCTATGTAGGAAGGAACTGGATCTTGCATGTCCCTGAATTTGTCTTCCCCTAGCGTAGAATGAAGGGCATGGCTTCCGAAGCGCAGGCAATAGACTGATCTGATCCCTGAGCGCTCCCCCGCCTTAAACGGCAGTTTCTGAGAGCCAGTCTGTGGGTGCTGGTGCTCAGAGCCAAAGTACACAGATCTCGAGGAAGTCCACAGGTCTCGACTCCAAAGGCTAACCGCAAGAAGTGAAAGCAGTCCTGCGGCACGCTGCCGATGGCGGCACTGATGTCCCTTTGCAGGGGAGGTTTGGGTCTCTGTTGAGGTCTGTGCTAAATGGTATGAGAGCAAACCCACTTAGTACAGTATTCATACCGTAGGACTGTGCAGTCATTTTATTGTAAGTCATCTTTAAAAGGGAGTCAAAAATCAATAAAATAGTGACAAAATTCTTAGAAATGAAAAAATAATGAATCATTTCTGTAAACACACACACAGAGAGAGAGAGAGAGAGAGAGAGAGAGAGAGGGGGGGTGGGGACGCAAGCAACCACAGGCCTTCGCAACTGGGCTGCTTTACAGAGGTCCGGGCTTGGGTCCCCGAAGCCTTGTGGAGCAGCTCTCAAGGGCCTAGAGCTCCAGCTTCACACTCTGTAGCTTCTGCAGGCTGCTGCCCTCGGGACACACATCCCCTGCAGAGTCACAGAAGTAAAGTGCATCTTAAAAAGAAACCATGTTCTTAAAAAACCGACCATGACTGACCATGGAACTATTAAAGCTGTGGCAGGCAGAGTTAATCATTTAATGATTTTTGTGGCAAATCATTTTTGCTGTCTAACAATTGCAAATCTAAACAATAGCTTTCTATTTTATTAAACTAGATTTTTTCACTGACATGATTTAACATAAGGCATTTATTACCAAATATTTTAGCACCACAGAAATTTCATTCGATTCTTATACTTTTAGTTAGTGAAGTCACCTCAAGCTACATATTATAATATTCTTTTTAAAACACTATTGTTTATTCTTTGAAATTTCATGGATATATATACAATGTATTTTGATTCTCCTTCCCTCCAGTTCTTTCCATGAACCCCTACCATAATCATCTCCCAACTTCATGTCTTTCTTTCCTA
Source organism: Myodes glareolus (assembly GCF_982192425.1). Taxonomy (NCBI): domain Eukaryota; kingdom Metazoa; phylum Chordata; class Mammalia; order Rodentia; family Cricetidae; genus Myodes; species Myodes glareolus. The sequence goes on from NC_142032.1 coordinate 32,651,723, forward strand.
TGTAATTTAATGACCCATTGAGTACAGTTAGGGCTGCCCATATGCTCATGGGTGTTGGGTCATCTACTGGGGCGTGGGAAACCTACCAGTGAGCACATTCCTGTAGGAAAGTAACTCCCTTCCTCATCATCCATCAACTGCCAACTATGCTTCCAACTGGGTTGTGGTCTCAGGGTTCTCCTCATGCTGGAATTTTGACTGGCTTGATCTCACGTGGGTCTTGTGCATGTCATCACTTCCTAGTTCTCCTCCTCATCCTTCAGCGCTCACAATCTTTCTGCTTCCCCTTCCTCAGTGTCCCCTAAGCCTTGGAGGCAGGAGGCTGATGTCAATGTCCTATCTGTGGCTGGCCACTCAGAGTCACTTATTCTCAACTCCTTGGCCAGTCTTGGTTCTCTTCATTGACCACTACTGCAAAAGGAAGCTTCTCTGGCCAAGGTTGAGAGCTGCACAGATCTATGAGTATAAACGTAAATATTTAGAAGGCAGTTTGACAACATGATCATTTAGAAGACACGTAGGTTCGCTTCTAGGGCCTGTGACCTCCCCAGGTCAACTTTTGGTCAGGCTCACGGAACCAGGCATGAAATCCCTCTTGCAAAACAGGCCTCCAATCCATTTAGAAGGTCGTTGGTTATCCCCATCTTAGTTACTGTTCTTTGCTATGATGGAACACAGGACCAAGGCAACTTATAGAAGAGTTATTGGGCTTCCAGTTCCAGAGGCATAAGAGTCCATCATAGAGGGGAGGTGCGGCAGCAGTCAGGCATGGCAGCCTAAGCGGGAAGCTGAGAGGTGGAGGTAGAAGGCGGGGCTGGAAGTGGGCTGAAGTTATAAACTCTCCAAGTCTGCCCCTATTGACATACCTCCCCCAGCAAGGCCAAACCTCCTAAACCTCCCAACTGCACCACCAGACTGGGGGCCAAGTATTCAAATGCCAAGCCTATATAGGGTATTTCTCAATCAAACCACCACACTCCCATAAAAATCAGGTCACGGTTGCACCAGTGGGCTTGTCTTATCTGGAAGGTTGATATTGCAGCATGCAGGATCCAGTGTTGGGTAAGACTGCTGCTATCTTTTCTCCTCCAGCAGCCTACATAGCCTGTTCCAGCACTGTGAAAGCTAGCCAGTGGGGAGCGAGTCTCCTAGTCAATGCAAGATTCATTTCTCTGTGTCCTGCAAACAACACGTGGGTGTCTTTAGCAATATGGTCTTCCCATCTGATTCTGGAGGGTAACCAAGAGCAATGGCAATAGCTTGTGTCGCTTTGGGGCCTCCCTCACCATTAGCTTATAGGGTAATAATCTATGCTCAGCACTGAAGTTTTTATTTAATAACCCGTGATTTTGGGGTCCAGCTTCATCACTGATCCAGACTGTTTCTTTAAAAAAGGAGAAGTTTAAATTAGCATGCACATTTGCAGTGATTCACATATCTTTATCAAATATGTCCTCAGTTTTGGTTAACTCATATCTTATCCATCCCCTCTTTCCCACCCTCTCCACCTACACGTAATACCCCCAGTATTCCCTCCTTTTTTATTATGCCACGTGTGTTCTACTAGCCCCTTTGATTATATATATATATATATATATATATATATATATATATATATATATATATACACATACTGGCACTTCAAGATCATAGGTTTCCATACAGCCTTGCTTAACCATAAGCCTTGGTTAACCCTTCCCTGGCATCCTCATTTCCCCATAGCCCCACCCCTTCATGCTTAACCTTTCACCTTTCACTATTCTCCCTCTCTACTTTTATTTTATCCATGTTTTATTACCTCCTCCCTTGAGGTCCGCCCTCAGGGGCCCATCTCTAGTTCCTAGAGCTGCTCGTTCTCCAAGTGAGACACAGACAAAGATTTGAAGCTGGGATTCTCATGTGAGAAGGAACAGGCAATATTTGTCTCTCTGGGTCTAGTATAATTTTTTTTCTGCTTCCATCTTTTTAGCTGAAAAATTTATGATTCCATTTTTTCTTTACAGCTGAATATTTCCTAGTATAAATGTGTCATAACTCTCTCTATCCATTCACCCGCTGGTGGACATCCTGGTTGGTCCCATTCCTTTACTATCGTGGACGGTGCACCAGTGAGCACAGATGCCAAGAAGGGGTACAACGGGGCGTTAGGTTCCACTTGTAGCCTTTAGAGTGACCCCCGCACTGAAGTGGCTGCACCAGTTTACACTTCCACCACCAGCACGCAAGGCTCCCCTTTCTCCACACCCACGCCAGCACTGCTGCCATTAGTTCTCCTGACCTCAGTCACAACTGGGGTAAGATGGAATTTGAAAGTGGTTTAAATCTGCATTTTCCTGACAGCCAAAGATGTCAAATACGTTTTCTAATGGTTAATAGCCACTTGTATTTCTTTTGAGAGCTTTTTGTTCAGCTCCATAGCCCATTTTAAAATTAAGTTATTTTTTGAGGTTGAGTTTTTTGAGTTCTTTATATATTCTGGACACTTACCTTCTTTCGGATGTACAGCTGGCAACACTTGTTTCCCCTTCCATGGGCGTTATTTTTTCTTGGTTGAGTATTTCCTTTGAACTACTTTTAAGTCTTTTCGTTTTTTGAGGTGCTGTTTGTCAATCACTGGCCTTAAATTCTGAGCAAAGAGTTGAATTCAGAAAGCTATCTCCCCATCTATAGCCTGCAGCACACTATCTGTGTGCTCTTTGAGCCATTTTGGCATTTCAGATTTCACGTTATGATCTTCGATCCATTTAGTTGATTTCTGTGCAGGTTTGTAAATATGGGTCTAACTTCATTCTTCTGCATGTGGACATCCAGTGTTCCTGCACCGTTTGTTGACGGTGCTGTCTTTTCTCGAGTGTGCATTTTTGGCACCACTGTCAAATGTGAGATGGCTGTAACTATGTGCACTTGTATTTGGATCTTCTGTTGTTTCCCATTGGTCTACAGGTCTGTTTTTGTGCCAGTACCATATTGCTTTTATTTCTATATCCCTTATATAGCTTGATATAATAAAATACGAAATATTTTATATTATATTCAAAACATTTATTGGCATTTTTCTCTTTTTTCCATAAACTGCCTGTTCAGTTCATTGGCCCATTTATTGATCGGCAGTTAGTTTTATGGGGTGTTTCATTTTTGCTGTTCTTTGTGTAATCTGGATAATAACCCTCTATCACATGCATAGCTGGTAATGATTTTCCCCCATTTTGCGGGATGTCTCCTCACTTTGACCACACTCCCAGTTATGAAGTGGTTTAATTTATCCATCACAGAACTATCATACTTTTTGACGGCTAAAAACTGGTAAGTTAAAAGGAATAGCCTATGCTGAGCGTGATGGTCTGTAATCCCAGAACTTGAGGCAAGAAGATGGAGAGAAACGGGTAGACTTGTGTCAGCAGAAGGGGAGGCAGAGCCAAGGGTGCCGCAGGAACGAGAGCATGGGGGCTAGAATACCATTTTACAGGGGCCTCGGGGGGGGGGCGGGAGGGGGGGAGCAGGCTCCGCCTAGCCTAGCTGCAGGGTGCAGACCTAACTGGATGCACCTTAGCACAAGCAAGGCTCCAGGCCCCTTAAAGCTACTGTGGCGTTTTAGCTTTAAACAGCACCTCTGCAAACCAGTGGAAATGAAATCCCCGGCAGGAGCTCATCCACGTGAGTATTTTGCAGCCAGGATTGGGGATCGCTGTATTAAGAACAAGCAAATGGGGGAGGGGCAAACTGAGTCGCGGCTCACGGAATGGCTAGTGGTGGGTCACAGGTGCTGAAGAAGCAGTTTGAAACATGTCCTCCCAGAGAAACCATAATGAAGCAGTCCAAAACTGAATGTAGGTAATTTTCCACTATTGTTTTAAAGAAAAAAAAAAGACTCCAAGTATTTTAAGTTTCAAAATATTTCCCCGTTTAGGGGAGATTATTCCCAACTGGGTCAAACTGGCAGTGAAAACTGCTTGCCTGCCAAGAGACTTGGAGGCAGGCAGAATGGAACGGAGCATGTGAAGCCTCTCCTGGACACTAGGTGGCGCCGTGGACTGAGACTTGGTGAAAGGTGCTTCAAAGAAATATTAGACTGGGGGAAAGGTCTTGGAAACTCCAATTCTTCTCTTGCGGGTTTTAAAATATATCTTTGTTAGGTATTAATTTTTATTATTATTAATTATTTTAACTATTTTGTGTGTGGATAAAAGTTGACTACTTTTCATGTCTCGTATTCGTGAGCTGTTCCCAGTGTGCGCTCTGTACTGCAGCTGCCAGATTCAGCTTCAGGAGCTCAGGAGGAAGGAGGCTGAGATCACCGGGCCCGCCCCGCGACATCAGTGGTTTCTTGCTAGGAGGCACTAGTAAGAGATCCCTGAGCAAATGTTTTGTTTGGACTTGGCTTCAGTAATTCCCCTTGTCTCTTGAGCTGTCGGGCAGCAGTTATGATTTTCTGAAATTTGCCCACCATGTTCCTATCTTTACTCGTTAGCTCTGACCACACCTTTGAAAAGGTTGTGCCTCTGTGGCTCCTGAAGGATGCTCTGGTTCCGTCTCCTTCCTCACTTCCCTGTTCCACACCCCCCAGGTCTCTTTAAGAAAAAAACAAAAAAACGTTCTCTTTGTTTCCTGTACTTATCACCATCCAACAATATAAATATACATGCATTCCTTTTAGCTATTTACTCAAATTATAGCATCCTTGAGGGCCGCATCATGATTTTATTTCCACTTAAGATATCCTGAAGATCTCTCTTCAACAGCCCGCAGAGAGCTTTCCTGTACCAATTTATGGCTGAATTATATTCGATTTTGTAAGAATACAAATTTTTTTTATCCAGCAGTAGAGATTTAGGCAGTTGTTACCATAAGGAGTAACACTGATGAGAGGCCCCTGTCCTCTGACATTGCTATGTCTGAGGAAATATATGAGATTGAGAAAATCGCCTCAGGTTAATTCTTGGCCAAGACGGTGTCACAATGATCAGAGCAGGAGGTTAACGTCTGCGATCTAAATGTTGCAGGCTATCCCCCCACAGCGTGTGCTGTCCATCTGTGCCTCCCCCTCTCTCATTATCCCTCTCTCCTTTTAAAAATAGGATTTGGCTGTGTTGTCCAGGTTGAACTTGTACCCGTGATCCTCCCTCCTCAGCCTTTTGGGCAGCTGTGTTGGGAATTAGCTCGATACGGGAAATGCAGGTGTGTGCCGCTGTCTCCAGCTCCAAATTCCATTCTTATGAAATATCAACCCTTTCTCATTTATTCCCATCTTAGTGGCTGTGAACAGAGCCATAGATACTTTCTGTTCCATTGCTCATTATCTGTGTGACCCTGGGCAAGTCATAGCTTCTTGGTTCCTCTCCACATAGAAGGTGAATCCTCTCTCGTAGTTTGCTGAGAATGCTTGGAATGGTGTCTGGTGGCAGTAAGAGTCATAGGCACTGCCACATTCCTGCAGCCTGAGCCAGCGATGCCCCATGTGGGCATTCACCCAGAGAACCAGAGGTGTTCACTGCTATCTCATTAGTAGCTTGCCTTTTACAGAAATGATAGTATTACATCAATTCTCGAAAGCAAAGTATGGCCAAATATTAGGGAACTGGGTACTTGAAATGGGTCCTGAGATGTGGGGGAAGAGACTCTTCAGAGATAACTTTTTTGTGTTATAATTTGTTTTGTTTTCCTGTTCACGTACACTTTAAACAATGGGACCCATACATTCAGCCACCTGCTTAGCTAACTGGGCCTCCTTTCAAGATGTATCCTTCTTACCATTTTCAAGCTTGACTTGTGGTCCATAAGACTCCAGCACCCCATAGCATCAGGAAACCAGGAGCATCTTGCTTCAGAAGTCCACACACACCCAGCTGAGTTGCTCAAACCATCTCAGCACGTTCTTTTACTGATTTCTTTCACGGACTTCATTTTGTGCTTGTTCTTAAATCCTAGGGATTATTGCTTTTTAGTAGCCGTCAGCCTCAACCTTACCCTTTCGGCCTCGTCTAAGATTACTATTGCGGAGTCACCTGGGGAGTAGGAACCAAAGTTGAAGAATGTCTCCTTCAGAAAGTCTGTGGTAGCTGTCTTGATTGATGGTTGATGTAGGAGGGCCCAGCCCACTGTTGGGCAGGTGGGACTGGGCTGGATAAGCGATCGTGAGGATCGAGTAAGCCAGTAAGCAGTGTTCCTTCATGCTCTCTCTTTCAGTTCCTGCCTCGATTTTCTGCCCCAACTTCGCTCAGTGATGGACTGTGAGCTTGAGGTAGAAGTCAAACAAGCCCTTTCCTCCCCCAATTGCTTTGGTTAGATTGTTTTTCCACAGCAACAGAGAATCAGACTTGGACATAAGCGTTGAGAGCTGGATTTTTGGAGAAGAGAGAAGGAACAATGTAGCCTGACCCTACTGGGGACTGGGGAGAATGGGTGATAGTTGTGTGGATAGTGAGTCAGGGTAGGGAAGGCAGCTTTGAAATGGATTCTGTGAATGTTGGGAACTGGACTCACTTTTCACAGTTCCACAAACAGGTTGAGACTGCAAGCAGGAAGAGCCCAGATGGGATCCGCAAGGTTACACAGTAGATCAGCTGACATTAAATGGCCAATGTAGCACGGATAATAAAAACCCAGAGATAGATATTGGGGTTCAATTTGAAGATCAGAAAAGTAAAGCAGCCAAGCCATTAGAGAGTGCTTACCTCTATGAAATCTTAGGACTGAAAGAGAATACCTGTCTCATTCTGCCTTATATTCCTCTCTAGTGCTGGAATTAAAGATGTGCACCACCACCCCCCAGCTTCCATGACTAACTAGCGTGGCTGCTGGAATTAAAGGTGTGTACTACTACTGCCCGGCCTGTATAGCTGGCTAGTGTTGCTGTCTTGTGTCCTGATCTCCAGGTAAGCTTTATTTATTAAAATGCAAATGAAATATCACTATATTTCCCCTTTTTGTCTAAAATAAAAAAGAAGGCTATAACTAATATGAGAAGAACTATATACAATAAGTACAATAACTGTATATAATATATAGGCAATAAAAACATCAATAATGTCTAGTCCATTTGCAATTAAAAAATTCCGAGAAAATACTCCTTATCTATCCTGTCTTGGTGAGTCCAAAGTCTTATACCTAATATATTTTCTATCATAACTTGCTTTCTGCATCTGGTAAACAAAGAGAACTATAACTATGTAGTCTTCAACTCCCTCAGAGACCCAAGAAGGAAATAATATTAACTGAGTAAGAAAGAAGTGCAAGCAAGCGATTTTCAAAAAAATATGAGTAGTGACAGAAACTGTTGGCTGACTGGATAACCACCCAAAGTTCCTCTGCAACATTTGAGCATCCATCTTCGGCTTACAGGCATATCCAACAGACTTTTCTGTGAAGCTGGATATTCCAAAGAGCTGTCCGTCCTTGTCTTGACAATGTTTGGCAGTCACTTTCTTTTGTGTCCTGCTTGTCCAATTAGGACAGCACACTGTCAGCAGTCAGGGTATTTTCTTGCCTAGTAACTCACTTTTGCCACAAAGAAAGTAAATTCCATGTGGAGTTCCCTCGATACTCATTATCTTCTCTGCAGTAGATTGGTGCTGCCAGGAACAAACATATCTCGTTGTCATATTAAAACATCTTAAATGCCATATTCTGTAGATCTCTGAAGTGTTTGAAGATGACCTATCTATCTAAAAAATATCTTTGTTTGTCCTTGAAAACATACCTAATGTGACCACAAGTTCTATTTTAATGAGTGATTAATTACTCACATGCATTTCCTTATTATCCTGAACAGTTCATAATAATTTACAAGCACTAGAAATTTGCATAACATTGTTAAATGAGTTGTATAAGTACAATGCCTTGAACAAGAGTAGAAATGTATGTACAGTATGTTCAACAAAATTAATTTCAAATTTGAATAAATATACAAAATTTACATAAAATATACAAAAATTCAATCCCATGTAAAACATTTAAAACTAGTGTTGTTTTTTAAAAGTAGATTTAATATTCTACTCTTTTATTTTATCATATCTATATCCTCCCTTTTTACTTTTCAGAGCAGATTCAATAATTTACCCTTTTATCCTATCATACCTATATCCCCTTTTTCTTTTCAAAATAAGAACTGTGAATCTAATCTTCTTTCTTCAACTTTCCTCCTGATTGTAACCAATAGCAACTGGTAGCCAACCCCCCTACACAATGACAAATATCCACCCCCCTCCTATGATGAATTAGGGAAGTATTCCAGGTGTCTGTCCTTGTTATATTTCAGACCTTCAAGAGGTCAATAATACCTAACTGATTAGCCATGTCCAGATATTATTAATCATGCTTCAGAAATATAAAATAGTACATATATTCTTTGCCTTTTCTTTAGATCTCTCATTGGTTTAGTTTCTTCCCTTTGGAACCCTTGCAGCTGCCCCTTTAAGAGATGGAGGTCCTCCTCACAGCTGCAGCTGTGATTGACTATAAACTAGTTGATAAGTTTTGCTAGGTATCTTCGAAGAATGCCTGTGTTCCTGAGAATTTTCCTTGTGCTGTTGTTGTTGTTTTTACTAACAAGTTGTTAATGGATGAATTTATATATGCTTGGGAATCTGTAACAATGGAAGAGAAAAGATTGGAAGAGTAAAGAATGTAGAAGGATAAAGAACATACAAAAATGAAGAAGAAGAAGAAGAAGAAGAAGAAGAAGGAGGAGGAGGAGGAGGAGGAGGAGGAGGAGGAGGAGGAGGAGGAGGAGGAGGAGGAGGAAGAGGAGGAGGAGGACGAGGACGAGGAGGACGAGGAGGACGAGGAGGATGAGGAGGAGGGGAGGGGGAGGGGGAGGAGGAGAATAAGGGAGAGGAGGAGAAGGAGAAAAAAAATGTAGAGTGATTAGAAGAAGAATGAATTGGAACAGAGATTTGTTACAGAGAATTGGAATTGGAATTGAGACTGAGAATTAAAGATAAGAAATTTAGACAAATAGGACAAGAAAATTGGAATTAATGCAGAACAATAAAGAGACATGACTGGAACTGCAAGCATGTGAGCTCATTCTGTAACCTCTCAGACTAGAAATTTTCTAAGTCCCTTTCGCTACTATGAGGCAACTTAACTAAACCCTGGGAGGAAATCAGCAGAACTGGACTCTGCTGGCTTTCAACACTATGGGGCCATGGCCTGAGTTCTGTGGAGCCAAACACAGTGGCAAGGTTCCTTATGGTGGACCTGTGAGCAAATTCAGAAATTTTATGAGTATCTCAGAAACCTGCCAAGATGAAAGGCCCCATCAGACACTGAAGGACAAGTAATAGCAGCTAAGAGACCAAAGACCAGATCCACCTCCATCTTCAAGGCCCTGTGTGAGTCTAATGCCCTAGAATTCTGGGGTGGGTGAGTAATTAAAGCTTTTTCTGTCTAAGGTAATGAAAATGTTCACAGCCACGAGTCTTATTCTGGGAGCCATTTCTATCAGACAGGCTGCTTAGTTTCTAGTCTTTTTTTTCACACTTCCATCTCCCTCCTCCTCCTCTATTGTATGATGTGTTCCCTTCCTCCTCTATTGTATGGTATCTCTTATTGCCTTTTGAGGGGTTCACACCCAGATCTCAAATAAATTATGCATAAAAGCTTATTTTAGTAATTAATGCCTGGTCTTAGCTTGGCTTGTTTCTTTCCAGATTTTAACTTAAATTATCCTGCACATTTTGCCTCTGCTTTTTCCTTTTCTTACTTCTGTGTATCTTACTTTCACTCTTTCTCTGTGACTGGCTGGGCGGCTGGCCCCTGATGTCCTCCTCTTCTTGTTCTCTTGTTCCTCTTTTCTCTCTCCTCCCAGATTTCTCCTTCTGTTTATACTCTCTGCCTGATAGCCCTGCCTATCCTTGATCCTGCCTCGCTATTGGCCATTCGTTTATTCATTAGGACCATCAGGTGTTTTAGACAGGCACAGTAACACAGCTTCACAGAGTTAAATAAATGCAGTGTAAACAAAAGTCACACACCTGAAAATAATATTCCCCAATATCTCCCTTCTTTCTAAACAAAAATGAAAACTTTTAATGTTAACATAGTAAGACTGTATACAATAAGAACAATTATCCAGTAATGATTATATTCACAATGTACTAAATTCCAATTCATTTGTGTCTGGGAAATTAGAAGAAAATATCACATTATCTATCCTATCTTACTGAATCTAAAGTTTTATACCTATTTACTCTCTATTGTAACTAAGGGAAACTGCAACTATAACTATCTAGTTTTCAATTCTATCAATGACCCCAGAAGGGTAATATTATTTGAGTAAACAAAAAATGCATTACAAACAACTTCCAAAAACTCTAAAAATGACAGAGACATCTGACTGCTTGGATAGTCACCCAAAGTTCCTTTGCAACATTGGGGCATCCATCTTCAGCCTACAGGCAGACTTTTTAATGAAGCAGGAAATTTCAAAGACTGTTCCATCTATTTTGGCAACTTGTGTCAGTCACTTTCCTCTGAGTCCTGCAGAATGACTGGCAGTTTCTTCTGGATAGCAGGAATTTGGAAGGATTATCCTACTTTCTTTAGGCAAACTTCATCATTTACTTTTCTTTGTGTCCGGCAGATCATTTGGCAGACTCTTCTGTGAAGCAGGAATTTTGAAAGGCCATTCTGCCTTGTTTTGACAAAATTCAGCAGTCGTTTTTCTCTGTGTTCTGTAGAATATCTGGCAGATTCTTGTAGTCAGAGGCTGCTCCTTCGTTTCCTGGCTGCCCAGACCCAAAATAATCACACAGACACTATATTAACTATAACACTGTTTGCTCTATTTTATCTCGGGCTTCTTATAACTAACTCTTACATCTTAAACTAACCAATTTCTATTATTTTGTGTTTTACCACAAGGTTTGTGGTTTATTGGTAAGGTTCCCCAAAGTCTGTCTCCTCCAGCGGCAGTGTGGTGTCTCATTGACTCTGCCTACTCTCTCTCATCTATCTGCTTGAAATTCGCACCTTGCTCTATTCTGTGCTGCAATAGGCCCAAAATAGCTTGTTCATTACCCCGGGGTAACAAAACACATTCACAGCATACAGAGGAGAATCCCACATCTCCCTTCCCCTTTCTGTCAAATAAAAAGGAAGATTTTAACTTTAACCTAGCAAGATTACATACAACAAAACAATTATCAAGAAAAGAATTATAGTTACAATATTTAGTCCATTTACATTAGGCAAATTAAGGAAAATATTCTATCATTTATCCTATCTTTGTGAGTCTAAAGTTTTATAACTAATCTATCTTTTATCACAACTAACGAAAAGTATAACTACAACTATCTGTCTTCAACTCCATCAAAGACTCCAGAAGGATATAATGTTACCTAAGTAAACAGGAAGTGCATTGTAAGCAACTTCCAAAACTCTAGAATTGAAAGAGACATCTCACTGCCTGGACAGTCACCCAAAGTTCTTCTGTAACATTGGGGTATCCAATTTTCAACCTACAGGCCCATAGTTTCTGGCAGACTTTTTCATGAAGCAAAAAATTTCAAAGATAGTTCTACCTATATTGGCAGTTTATCAGTCACTTTCTTCTGTATTCTGCAGAATTTCTGGCAGACTCTTTCACGAAACAGGAATCCTGAAAGACCGCCTCACCTTTAGGAAAGTTCAGCAGTCATTTTACTATGGGTCCTCCATGTCCAGTTCATACAGCATAACATCAAGCAGTCTAGGCAGGAGCAGTTTCTTGCCCAAATGGCTAACCAATGCCACAAGGAGCCTCTTCAATGCCCATCATCCTCTAGAAGTAATTGGTGCTGCCAGAAGCAGATATGTCTCATCGTCATGAAAAGTCTTACGTTTTAAAAACATTTTAAAAAAAATTTAAATATAATAATATTCTATTAGTCTTTGAAAGGTGTGAAGAATAACTATAAATCTAAAATATATCTCTGTACATCAAGAAAACCTAACTAACATGACTACAAGCTTGACTATTATAGATGACTTCTATTAACCTGTGATGGAGAACCTTGTTAGCCAATCATCTTTGAGAGGTGGGTCTTAGTTAAGACGTGGCTTCGCTGGGACCCAGGGTAAAATGTGTGCCCACCCAGGAGCTCTCTCTCTGTGCCTTTTCCTGTGGGACATTGCTGTGCTTGAATTTCACATTTCCTGTTTCATGAGTTTTTCAATTATAATAAATAAAATATAATTATTTTATCCTTAGCTAGCCTGGTTATTTCAATACTTGGCACCCAATGATTGAATATAGAATTCCTGGCTCTGAGTGCCCACGTGTCTTCTGCTGGGTGCAGCACACATTTGGCCCACACTGCCTCTCTAAGTCCATCTTAGCCACGGCTTGTGTGCACAGCCAGTAGTTCATTTGGGCATAGAATTCTCGTGCAGAGGCTCTGAGGAATGGTGGTTCTTTATATTTCCTCATTAAATGCCTCAGAGTCATATAGTCATCAGGGGCATGAGGACTTGGAGCCCCTCTGGGTTCAGTTTTTCTGTGCTGCAGAAACTCAGGCAAGAAGAGTGCTTTCCCAGTCTGAGCCAGCTGTTCTGTAGCTTCTAACAATTTGTTTGCATTTGCTATTCTACTGCTTGGGCGACTGCTGAACAATCAGGCACCACCGTGGAGCACGCAGTCTGTGGTTTATACTAAATAACTTTTTAATCTGAGCATATTTTTCAGCATTTAACTCTAAAATCAAATTCAGTCCAGTCACAGGGTTTTAACTGCACTGTGACACCTACTGGCAGGTAACAGTTATTGTACCTACCCCAGCTAACTAAATCAAAGGTAAGAAAAATATTAATTACAAATTTATAATTTAAAAGGGCAATATGGTGGCCCACCTAACCATCCAGGGTTTCAATAGCCTTTTCTCTTATACCATGTATGAGGTTATGCAAGACTTATATAAATTCCCTCCATCAATATATTTGATTTCAGGGATTAGTTTTATCCTCCATATTTTCTCCTTAAAAACATGGTTTGATAATAGGGCCAAGAATGAGGCACTTTTAGAAATAATTTAGTCTTTGCAGACTGACACTGCTCAATTAAAAGGAAAATTCAACACTCTGGAGAAGGATACAAAGGATTTGACTTACAAGGCCCAGTCAAATGAGGTACTTTTAGAAATGGTACAATCTGATAGTAATTTATTAAAAGAAAATTTTGATGCTCTGGAGAAGGATACAGCCAATTTGTCAAACAAAACTCAGTCTATGACAGAGAGTGCTGAGACATTGTCTGAGAGAATTCATACTGTTGAATGTATTAATCGGACTCTGTCAAAAGAGGACATCACCCCCATGACAGTAAGCAATTCTAGAGGACGATGCTCTCTCTCCCAAAAAAGTTTGTCCTCAGGGTTAGGAATACCATTTAGGAGTTGTTGACTGTTACTTGTATCAGGTAGAGAGTTGGGATGAAAACTATGTTTATTCAATAAAAAAGGGGATAATAATAGTGGGTAATAGAGTGAATACTTGTGAGCTATTATTTATAGATAATTTATATTGGTATAGTTTTTGTATATTGATTCAAGTTCAAATTATGTTTGTTATTTCTGTTTACAATATTTGTAAACCTATACAAAGTTATTCTGTCAGATTGTATATATGCATGTTTCTACCTCTGTTTAGGACATTTTGTATATTGATACAACTTTTAGGACATATTTTTGTATTGCATAATATATTATTCTTACCTCTGAACAAGATACTTATGCATTATTTACATTTTGAGGTTATTGCCCTCATTTGCTACACATTTATTTATACATTATTTAATATTCTGACATAAAGCCTTAGTCTTTAAGTTATACAGGTACTAAATATTATAGGTCAATAGTTGTTTATGTTTATTATACATACAGTCAGGTTAATTAGGTTCTTTAGATACATAGAGATTGTATTCTGTCTAGACAGGTAATCTTTAGCCACTTCAAGGATCTGTAGAATATGGCATTTAAATAACTTTGGGTTCTGTTAACATGAGACATGATTGCTCCTGACTTCACCGATCTATTCCTGAGAGAATGTTAAGTACCAAAGACATTCCACTTCCTGTCCACTCCAGTAATATTATTTCCCTTCTCAGGCCTTTGATGAAGATTAGATAGTAGTAGTTACCTTCCTCTAATGATTTAGCCAAACTTATTTCCGATGCAAGATTTAGACTCCTTGAAATAAAATGTTTATTAAAACATTTGTCATGTGTTCCTTGATTAATATTGCTTATATTGTTTGTAATTTTATACTTGATATCTGTTTCTATTATATAAAGTTTTGTATTGGGATTGGATCATTCTTGTTTAGACAAAAGGGGGAGATGATGGGGAACCTTGTTAGCCAATCATCTTTAAGAGGTGGGTCTTAGTTAAGGCATGGCTTTGCTGTGACCCAGGGTAAAAAATGTATGCACATCCAGGTGCATTCTCTCTCTGCACCTTTTCTTACAGGACATTGCTGTGCATGGATTTCTCATTTCCTGTTTCATGAGTTTTCACCTTATAAAAGTAAAATATAATTGTTTTATCCTTAGCTAGCCTGGTTGTTTCAACAAACTTGTGTTTTTTAAATTATGCACTACATTTTAAATGAGCTGCACAAACACAATACCTTATTCAAGAGCAGAAATATACATATAACAAAATTGACCTTAAATTTGTATCAATAGACCAAGATCCATACCAATGCAAAGTATTCATCTCTATAACATATCCCCCTTTAAATGTAAAGAAACATTTATAAATAATATTTGGGAATTTGGGTGTAATTCTTTCTAAACTGCTTCCTGCCTTTTGTTGGATGAAGTATTTTTGGGTATTCACGGAGACCTTTCAGGGGGTCTTGGTTCATAAAAGCACATTAGTCTGGAAGTTCTCATACTCCGTTGAAACAAAAGCAGAGCCTCTTTTCCAAGCAACATATCCTTAGACTCAAATTTTGAAGTCAAGATACCTTTAAAGCATATGTGTTGGTTTAGCTTAGCAACCTGTACAATGGAATGTCTCTCTGCACTTAGTTCATTCACAGTCAAAATAGTCAAAGAAAACACAGTAATATACATAATCTAGACTCTCTGTGTATATTCCATCTTTACGTGGCTTATTTTTCTTTACTCCTTTAATCTATGTATATCTATCTGTGTCTCTTTAAAGATTTTATCTCATTTTTTAAAAACCATTTACTTCCTTTTATAACTGTATATATTCTTTTTTTCTTTCTCCTAAGCCTATGTACATTTATCCAACACCGTGACCCATTCATTTAGAGGTATTTTTTACCTGAATCTGTCTATAATGCTTATCTGCAATCCTTTTCTGACCAGGACTGCATCTTAAAATGTTAAGCAATGTGGCTATGACAAAGGCTGCTTTGCTTTTTGACTCTGCCCTTTCCAACATGGTGGAGGTCTGTTCATTGCTTCTGAGACTGCCAGGTGGAAACCATCCTCACCACCTCAACTCTGGTAAACAGTTGGCCCATGTTGCCACCAAGTAACTTGCAACATGCACCCACAAATCCCATTCAAGTACTTGACCTCTTGAAAGAGCCAGAGTTGTTTGTGAAGCAGGAATTTTGAAGGTCTTGTTTTGTCAAAATTCAATAGTTTTATTGTGTGTGTGTGTGTGTGTGTGTGTGTGTGTGTGTAGCCTGCCTGTCCAATCTACACAGCATATTGTAATCAGTCTGTTGTCTGAAGGGCCTGCTTGTAGGGGTTTCTATCCTGCCCAGTTCCCACAGCTGTTCAGGCACAAAGAAATCACACAGAGAGTCTGCATTACTTATAAACTGATTGGCTCATTAGCTCAGGCTTCATATTAGCTCTTATAATGTATATTAACCCATTATTCTTATCTATGTTAGCCACATGGCTTGGTACCTTTCTCAGTGGGACAGCTCACATCTTGCTTCTTCCATGATCTGGGCAGGACTCTGAGGAATGCGCTTCTCCTTCCCAGAATTCTCCTGTTCTCATCGCCCTGCCTCTACTTCCTATCTAGTTGACCTGCCTATATTTCCTGCTTGGCCAATCAGCGTTTATTTAAAATATGATGGACAGAATACAGACAATTCTCTCATACCATCAGTCAAAGGCAAAAACAATTAATTTCCCCAGTGTCTAACCTTGCCACAATGAACACAAACTCCTTAAAGAGTTTCTTCAATGCCTGTCATCTTCTCTGAAGTAAAACAGTGATGCCAGGAGCAGATGTGTCATAAAAATCTTTAAATTAAAAAAAACATTTAAATGGCATATTCTATAGGTCTTTAAAATATCTGAAGACATCTAACCAAAATAAATCTATTTAACCTAGAAAACGTACCTTACATATCTACAAATTTGATTGTTATAAATGACTAATTATTGACCTATGTTTCTTGATTGTCTTATATAGTTTATAATAATGTTTTTCAAAAACTAGAATTTTACTTTACAGTTTTTAAACAGACTGCATAGGTACAATACCTTAAACAAGAGTGTAAGTACACACACACACACACACACACATATGTATATACATATTATGTTGTATCAAAAATCATCTTTAATTTGTATCAATATATAAAAATTCTTTAAACAAGAGTAAAAGCATATATACAGTATCACAAAATTGACTTTGAATTTATATCCATTTACCAAAATTCTTGCCAAGGTTAAATATCTGAGATTAATAATTGTTTTTTTATCCTTTATTCCTATAAATTATAACAAACATTCATGACCAACAAAATAACCAAAGACCAACTACACCGCACTATTGGGAATGCGGATGTTGTTTTGTTTTCTCTCCACTGCTTACTGATGAATGTGGTCGAAGTAGTCTTAGAGTCCCAGAGAGAAAATTTTGAGATAATGGCCAAGTCCTGGGAAGACCAGTTATAACCTTTGTTGATAGATATCACCTGTCAAGTTTCAGGAGGTCTCCCCTGATCAAACCAGATACAAATCAGCCTGGAATGAATCCACAATGACTTGTTTCCTGTGGAAACAAAAGCAAATCTGCCTTTCCAAAGCATTTTTGATTTCTCATTGTCAGATACATTTGTTGACTTTTTTTGAAGTTAAACCATTCTTAAAATATCTTGATTGGTTTATTTCCACAGTCCCTCTTTCAATTCCAGGTCTCTTAGCAGCTCCCTTTGCTTTTCAGCAATCAAAAAAATTCAAAATCAGTACAATAGTGTACAGGATCAAGACTCTCTTGTGTATTTCACATCTTTACATGGATTTTTTTCTTTTATATTACTTTTACTGTCTCTTTAAAGACTTTACTTTATTATTTATAATCTTATTTCTTTCTTTCTGTGACTGCCTATCCTATACCCATATTCTTTCTTTCTTAAGCCTAACACAAATTGTAAAACACACTGGGACCTATTTAGAGTTTTCTGGACATCTTTTACTGCATATCTTTTAACTTTTTTTTTTTTTGACTGCACAAGCAACTTTAGACTGTTAAGCTACATCTGGATCCTCCATGTGCTCTAGCAACTAGCTCTGCCCACTCTCTGGTCAGGTTGTGAAAGTCAAGCCCAAAGCTTGCAGTCTGTTGGAGGTTCATGACTGAGCCCTGCATTAAACATTTCTAGCTGTGGAAGCTGGGACTTACATTGCCTCAAGGAGTTTTTACTTAGTTTGCTATTTTTAGTTCCTTTTTAGTGCTGCCAGCTGAACATCAGTGTCACTTAAAGGAGCCATACACTCCCCGCCCGCCCCCCCCCCCCAGTTCCACATTGGGTACCACAATATTGTGTGAGGCTTTTTACTCTTCTTGCCTTTTAAGGGGCCCACCACCCAGCTCCCAAATAAATCACACACAGAAGCTTATTCTTAGTTAAGAATGCCTAGCCTTAGCTTGGCTTGTTTCTTTCCAGATTTTCTTAGCTTAAATTATCCCCACTACTTTTTGCCTCTGTGATTTTTCCTTTTTTAACTTCTGTATATCTTACTTTGACTCTTTCTCCGTGATTGGCTGGGTGTCTGGGTGACTGGCCCCTGCTGTCCTCCTCACCTTGTTCTCTTGTTCCTCTTTCCTCTCTTCCCCAGAGTTCTCCTTCTATATATACTCTCTGCCTGTTAACCCCACCTATCTTTGCTTCTGCATTGCTATTGGTCATTCATTTCTTCATTAGGCCCATCAGGTGTTTTAGACAGGCACAGTAACACAGCTTCACAGAGTTAAACAAATGCAGTGTAAGAAAAAGTCACACACCTGAAAATAATATTTCTCTACACTCCTCTTCCTTCTGGTTCTTCCAAGAATATGGCGCGCGCGCGCGCACACACACACACACACACACACACACACTTCTTCAAGTCCCAAATTAGTTGTGTCATCAGGCCCATGCAGTAAAAATGTGGTTTTCTTGCCTGTCTGGCACAGGAGGTAGGCTTGAATTTCTGCCCAAGTTTTATTACCCTTGGGTTTGAGATCATCTCACCCAAGAACAGGACTGTCAATACAATTCTGAAGGATTTTTTCTTTTTTTTTTCCCCTTTTAATAATATTGGTCACTCTCCCAGCAGAAGAAACAAAAACTGATAAGGTTTATCTGTGTAAGCAAGTGCACAATTTCTTATAATTTATGGCCAGTTGTTTCCTTAAACGCCTAACAGTGAAAATGCAATTAGCAGCAAGGTTGGGGCCAGGTCTTCCTGCCTCAGGAACACATGACTTATCTTTGAGGCAGATCGTGAGAAATTAATGTTTAGCTCTCCTCGCTTGTGGCTGGCTGCAATGGAGGTTGGGGGAAGGGAAAGCCACAACCTAAAGATACTTCATGCTAAGTGAACAGGAAGATTCCTCCTTGCTAACACACAAGGGATAGTCTCCACCAGGCCCCTTCGGGTCAGGAGTGCACATGGTTATCATGGACTTTCGGAAAGGGAGCTGTGTGAGAACACACTATTGAATTTAACATTCTGTTACTCAAGCAGATGCACAGAAGGAGGATACTGAGAGGGAGGAAACAGTATAGTTTTCTAAGTGGGGCGATCAATGACTAGACAAGATAATCAAATATGTGTGAACTCTGGAGATGGCGTGCCAAGCCTACTAATTAACCATGACTTTGAGCACATTATTCTCTGTGCCTCGTATACAAAATAGAAATAGTGGGTTGGCAGTTAGGAATACATACTGGTCTTGCAGTGGTTCAGATTGGTTCCCTATACCTATGCCAGTCAGCTCATAAGAGTGTCTAACTCTGGTTCAGAGAATCCAACAACCTCTTCTGGCCTCTGGGGCACCTATGCTCACATGCATATATATGAACACCCCCATTGCACAAGATTAAAAGTAAAAATAACAAATTTTAAAAAGAGAACAACAGCCAGGTGGTGGTGGCACTCACCTTTAATCCCAGCACTTGGGAGGTAGAAGCAGGCGGATCTCTGTGAGTTTGAGACCAGCCTGGCCTACAAGAGCTTGTTCCAGGACATGCTCCAAAGCTACAGAGAAACCCTGTATCAAAAAGCCAAACAAAAAAGAGAACAACAATAGTATATGACACATAGGAGGAGGATGTTATGGAGAAAAAAATTCATACGTAGACTCATGCTAATACATGGTGAGAACTTAAATCTTTTGTGACTGCTGCTGCTGTGGTAGAAAGCTCTTGTACCCATCAAAGATTTGTCACTTGTGTAGGTTTAATAAAATGTTGATTGGCCAGTAGTCAGACAGGAAGTACAGACAGGGTGACCAGTCTAGGAGAATTCTGGGAAGAGGAAAGGTTCAGTCTGTAGTCACCACCCAAATGCAGAGGATGCAAGATGAAAACGCTGTACTGAGAAAAGGTACCAAGCCACGTGGCTAAACATAGACAAAAATTGTGGGTTAGTTTAAGTTGTAAGAGCTAGTTAATAATAAGCCTGAGCTAATAGGCAAATAGTTTATAATTAATATACGTCTCTGTGTGTTTCTTTGGGACTGAATGGCTGTGGGACCAGGTGGGACAGAAACTTCCGTCTACATGCTGCTGTTTTTACATGCAAGCCATGTGTATCCATGGAAACATGGCTGATGTTTAAATAAATCTCTAAAACTCAGTTCTGAGGCAATTTCATGATGTATGGTAAGAAATTTGCCCATTCGTTCTTATGTTGCCATCCAAAAGCGATCACTTTCTTTGAGGTCTAGGTAAATCAGTCAACAGAGGAGTGACATCACAGCTCATGTCAACCATGCAGTTGCTGGGAATGTACGGTCAGGAGGTCTAGAGAACAAGGTCTTACTTTGTTTGAGAAATAATAGATTTCCATCCAAGTCTTTAAAAATGAATTATGATATCTTGTTAAATAACATCCTGGAATGGTTAATACCGAGAAAGCAAATGACAACAAATGCCATTGAGGGTGTAGGGAAAGAGGAGCCTTACTCACTGCTGATGGGAAGTTGTTAGCACAGAGGGTTCTCTGGAGCAAGAAACAGGGCTGCAATTGCCCAGGGGTACTATTTCTTGATATACACTCTAAGGACTCCACGCCAGCACAGCAGAGAGACTTGCATGGCTATGCTCCTTACTGCACCACTTACAGTCACGAAGAAACAGGACCAGTGAGATGAATGGGTAAGGAAAATGTGGCACATGTATACATTGGGGTCTTATATCCATGAAAAATAAAATAATAATATTTACAGGGAAAATGGATGCAACTGTAAATTATATTTTTATAATTTTTATTGTTATTTTACGTACATTGGTATTTTGTCTGCATGTATTCCAGATCTTGGAATTACAGACAGTTGTGAGCTGCCATGCGGTTGCTGGGAATTGAACCTGGTCCTCTAGAAGAGCAGTCAATGCTCTTAACCACTGAACCATCTCTCCAGCCACACAACTGTAAAATTTTATGTTAAACAAAGTACCACAGATTCAGAAAGACAACTAGCAAAATTTTCTCTCAAATGTGGATCCCAGATTAATTTAAATTTTTTAAAATTTTATTTTAAGTGTATGAGTGTTTTGTGTGCATGTATGTTTATGTATCATGTGCATGCCAGGTGCCCAAGGAGGCCAGAAGAAAGAGTCAGATCTCCTGGGTCTGGAATTACAGATGATTGTAAGCCACCATTATGGAAGCTGGAGATAGAGCAGTCACTGCTCTTGACCACTGAGTCACTTCTCCAGCCACTAGATTTTAATTTTTGTGTATTTGTATGCGTGTGTGTAGAAAGCCCATGAAACTAGGAAGGACCCATAAGAAAGAGAAAGCAGTTTCAGAGAGAGTTGTTGAGGGGGAACAGAACACATGTGATGTGAAAGCAGAGCTGGAGGGAAACTGGGAGATGGGAAGGGACCAGTGGGAGGGGAGGTGCTAAGGGAGTAGGGTCAGAAGAGTGAGGATGAAAACGATACGAAGAAGCCCACTGTTCCGTTTTTTAAAAAGATTTTTATTTACTTATTTATGTATGTAGTGTTCTGCCTGCATGTATGCTGACAGACCAGGAGAGGGCACCAGATCTCATTATAGATGGTTGTGTGAGCCACCACCGTGCGGTTGCTGGGAATTGAACTCAAGACTTACGGAAGAGCAGCCAGTGCTCTCAACCTCCAAGCCATCTTTCCACTTCCCCGAAGCCCACTGTTTTATATGCTGCTTTTAAAGCTGATAAAGGCATCTAGAATTTAATTTTCCAGAATGGGTATTGGTGTGTGTGTGCGCGCGCGCACACACACACACACACACACACACACACACACACGCTAGTATTAAAGGGAAGTACTTTTAGTTTCTTCCAAGGTATAGAACGATACATAAATATATGAACATTTATAACTTGCTTGGAAATATAGGTGAAGTGATACATCATAACATTTGAACTTCCATTGAGGGTAATTGTGAACAGTCATGTTTTCTTTTTTGTTTTTCAAGACAGGGTTTCTTTGTAGCTTTGGAACTATCTCTGTAGACCAGGCTGACCTCAAACTCACAGAGATCCACCTGTCTTTGCTTCCCAAGTGCTGGGATTAAAGGCATGTGCCACCACTGCCTAGCTCAGTCATATTTTCTTAAATTCCATTTTGACATGAAGGTTCTGCCTCAGTTTCCATATAGTACCCACTGATCCTTAGTGTGATGAGAATAGTGGTCCCTTAGAGAACCCTGAACACAGTATTGATTTTCTCAATAACTCCAAAAGCCACAGTAAGACACTGGTAAGTTTGGCCCGGTTGGTGACATTTGCAGTGATTTTTTTTTTAATGCTCTTATGCTTCTTAAAATGAGCAAAGGAATTTTTAAGAATTGAAACCCCAGCACTGGAAAGATGGCTTTGAGGTTAAGAGCACACACGACTTTAGTTTTCAACACCCATGTCAGCCAGCTCACAACTGCCTGTAACTCCACTTCCAGGGATTTGATGCCTCTGACCTCAGTGGACACTTGCACTCACAAACACACACCCACCACACACTAACTTTAAAAATAATCCAAAGTTAAAGATATTTCAAAATTAATATTTGCTATTCAACTTATTTTCTTTTAATAAAAATGGCATTTTTCATCTATGTACTCTTTCATCTATGTTGGATTGTATACACATGTAAGTGTTGGTGCCCACTGGGTCCAGAAGAAGGTATTATACTCTGGGGCTGGATTTACAGGCAGTTGTATGCTGCCTGACGTGGGTCCTGGGAACTGGACTCCAGTTCTCTGCAAGTGTGCCAAGAATTCTTAAGTGCTAAGGCATCTCTCCAGGCCCTTCACTTATTTTCATAACGCAAAAAAAAAAGAAATTGACTAGTTCATTGTCTTCTTGAAATAGCCCGGAGAACAAGACACGCAAAGTCATCCTGTTTTATTGTCTTTAAAAGAGGAAACTGCAACTTCCCAGGCTTTGACCTTGGCACAGATGGGCTCTGGAGTCATGGTATTGAGACAAGTGACACCTTGGAGACCTCATATCTCTTCTTCTCAGTAATGTCACTCTGATCACACAGCGAGTCCTAGAAAAGTAGGCTAGAAAGTTGCTGAGATGCAAATCTCAAAGAGATGTACAGGGATCTAAGATCCACTAGGAACAAAAGTCTGCCACATAGCTTCTCCACGGTTTGCTCCACTGGTTTTAAAATTATGGAAACCTGGGATTAAACTTTGAAGAGGTAGGGAAGGTAATTCTTACACTTTACCCCAATTTCTTCTCTCTATATCTGAGTGTGTTTAATTAAGTTTCTGATTTGAATGACATTTTATCCTGAAGTCACATGATAAGATACAGATTTCAACATTCTTGGTTCCTCTTACTGCCAACCACAATCATTATCTTTAGAAACAGGCCTGAGGAGAATGAGATGCCGGAAAAAAGCAAAGGCCAGGTTGAGGTTTTGCAAGATGTCAGTTCATTTATCAGAGGACTCTCTTTCACGGTCCCAGAGTAAAATTCTGGATATTTTTGACTGAGTGGCATTAGCCCTTTGTGCTTCCTTATTTTTTTTTAATCAATGTCATTGACAGCTGTAAACTCCCTGTGAATCCAGTACCTTCTGCAAGTGCCAGGTACAAACATGGAGCAGAAATCTTAGTCCAAGCTTGTAAGAGCTTGTAATCTTGTTAGAGAGACCTGCTTGAACAAGGAAGAGGAGATCATCAAAGGAGATCTTATAAATCTTTTGAAGACTAATAAACCAGGCATGGTGGAGTAGACATGTAATACTAGAAGGCTGAGGCAGTGGGATTATGAACTACAAGGCAATCTGGGCTACACTGAGAGATCCTCCTTCTTTCAAAAAAAATAGGATTATATTAAAGTTCTGTCTCATTTGGTTTATGCATCTCTTGAAACCCAAGGACCTCAGCAGTTAGGTCAACCTCACCAATTATAGTTAAATACATTCTTTGTGTCGCTTTCAAATCTAACCTAAAATAAAAGCAGTTTTGCTCCTCTGACATGTCCGACACCAAGTATGTGGCTTTCTTTCATCAGCCCCCACCTGACTACTCTGCAGATACCAACCGGGTGTCTTAAAGTGCAGTTCAGGCCTGGCATTTCCTGGGAACTGGCACCCACACAGGGCTCACTTCACTTCTGATGCCAATGCTACATTCAGACCTCCGGCATCCTGCGTCAACTCCAGGCAACAAACAGGGTCTCCCACAACCCTACCTGTAAGTTCAGTAACTTGCTCACAGAACTGAGGGAAGCAGCTCAGCACTTCCGTAGGCTTCTTTTGTGAGGTTTGATAAAGGCTATAGATAAAACAAAAGAACAAACTCTCCAAGGATACCGAGTATAGAACCTTCTGTTCTGTGGAACTGATCTGCACCATTCTTTCGGCTTGTGGGTGTTTTTATCACCCAGAGATATCCAAACTCCACAGTCTAGGGTATGATTGATTTATAACCATACCTCCTGCCCATCTTCCCTTTTCAGAGATGGGGGATTCTACTGGAAGTTCCAAGCTCCTAGTCATGGCTGGGCCAGCTAGCATTGTGAAGTATCCAGGTGATAATCAGGAGGCGCCTCATTAGAATAAAATATGCGGGACTGGAGAAATGGCTTCATAATTAAGAGCACTGTCTGCACTTCCAGAGGACCCAGGTTTGATCTCTAGCATCCACATGGCAACCCACAACCAGGGAGTTAGAACCTCTGAATCAGGAACTGACAGCAGAAACCAGCCGTCCGCTACTGCTTCGGCTACACCGCCTTCTAAGTGAAGGAAAACTGCATATTCATTTTAATGAAGAAGTTAAGAGTTCTGCTCTGAGCACGCTTTACATCCACAACACATGTTCTACTGTAGAAATCCCTTCCAGTGGACATTAACAACCAAACTAAATCCCAAGTCTCCCTCATCTTCCCTCAGATCCTAAGAGATGCAAAAAGTTGTGGTTGGTTCCGGGTAGCTGATTTCTTCGTTAGTTTTGAGTCCACCTAAGATTCTAACTAGTCCTTTTTCCTGCTTTTCATTGACCTGCAGTATAGTCCTTTTAGCAAAATAGGGCTTTGGTGATCTTGCCTTCTGTGCAGTATGCTGATAAACCCCTAAGTCTTGCTTACCACTCAGCTGGTTTACCTTTAGGATGAAAGGCAACTGTTTCCTCTGCATCCTCTGTACCTTTCCATTCATTCATTCAGTGAACATTTCATTTCAATGAAACATCACTGTGGTGGTCACTGTCCTAAAAGACGGAAAGGTGAGTCTTGATCTTCCCTCAAAGACTTCGCATCTGCTAGGAAAACACAGACAACAAGGGCACATGCAGGTCTGTGTGTATTAGAAAGTGTCCTCCATCCCAATGGACAGATCTCAGTAGGACTCAAGCTTGACAAGTAAGAGAAGAGAAAAATCCAGTCCCTTCTTGCCTCTTTGTCTGGGAGACTTTACCTAGGGCACAAAGTGAACAACTCTATGTCATGACCCCAGACACACAAACAGCATAGAATCACAGTGTGGTGAACACCAAGCAAAGTGTCCACCTGGGAAGACGGAGAACCTGAAGAGGTTTAATGGCAGAGGTTACACATGAGTTGAGACATAAAGGGGCTTGCCAACTAAAGAGAGATGAGAGTGAAGGGCAGAGAGAAGATATACAAAGCTGTAAAGCAGTCTGGTGTTTTACATGGTTTATTATGGGTTCTCTGAGTCATTGACAAGGGCCAGAATGCCATGAACAGAGTGAAGGATGGAGGTGGGAGAAACGTGGGGAGAAGTGAAGCCGGAAGGCATTATAGCCATGACCAAGGACCCAGACTGTAGGTTGTTTCTGACTCAAGTGTGATCTTCCATATGCAGCTTATTTTACCAAGAAACTTTTAGAATTGCAGAATTCTGAGCTCACCCAAGACTTCCTGAATTATCCTATGCATTTTCAGATACTCAGCAGTTTACTGGCTTAGGGGAGAGCCAATGAGAACTCAAGGTTTGCTTCTTGGCTTGTTCTTTAGATACTGACAACTCTGTATTTTCCTTAGGTTTGCTTCTACAGACCTCCTGTGAGTGGTTTTATCTTCAGGACACCTCAGTGACATCAATCAAAGTTTCCAGTTGAGGAAAACAGACACATAAAGAGTTTAACTTGCCTGTAGCAACCAACAAATTAAACACAAGAGAGAAAACAAAAACTGTTTCTTCTCTGTCTTTGTTCTTAGTACTCAGGCTTCTATAGCCTGGATATCTCTTGGGAGGTGCTGTACTCTTAGTCTACCAACAGCTAAAGTTGGAAAGAGGGATGATTGATATCTGTCTAGCCTGAGGTGGTGTCTGAGCATCAGGCTGGGGTGGGGGGAATGGGCAAGACCTAAAAAACAAAGAAAAGGTAGAAACAACTCCAAAGGACATGCTAGGAAGAAAGGTGAATGTCTGCTCCCCTAGTCCAGTTTCACTGGCATCTACCTACTCCACTATTCACACTCAGTCTGTGTGTGTGTGTGTGTGTGTGTGTGTGTGTGCGCGCGCGTGCGCGCGCACTCATTTCATTTGTCAGACTCAGACCTGCTTTTCTGAGGAACTGCAGGATGGTCTTTTTCAGAGACCCTAGCCTGTCCTTAGGGCCCCTATTCCCCAACCCCCACTATTGAAGCTCGGCCTTCCTTCCTGGCCCCAGGTAGCTCAGAAAACTCAAGTCATTTGAAGCTAGTAGACTTTACCTTCTATATGTACATGCCTCTCATTATTTTTCTCCATGGGAGATACTTACAGACAAAATATCTAGGATCCAGTGAGGGCTTTGGCACCTGTGTAATACTACTGTTGGAGTTGACTGAGGGGTTAGGTTTGATTTGATGGGTCACTGAAGTCAAAGCTCAATGCACCCCTATAAAACCAACATTTTCTCTCAGAAGCTGATAAACAGGGCATGGTGGTACAGTGAGAGGAAAGAGAGTCTTAGGCTGCTTAGTTTGTGGCCACCCAACCTTGGTAAGACTTCTCTAGTGGCTTGGCTGCTTTGTTTTTCTGGTTTTCGGGTTGAGCCCCAATTTCTTTCTCCGGGTTTTTATTTTTCATACTACATTTGTCACCCAACGTGAGGCTTGAACCCATGACCATGGGTCATGGAATATTATACCACATGGTATATAGTGGTATATTGTTTGTATTTTGATAAATAAATCTTGCCTGAAGACCAGAGGCAAAGCTAAAGCCACTAGAGGTCAGGCAATGGTGACACACAACTTTAATCCCTAGATTTAGGAGACAGAGACAGAGTCAGATGCATCTCTGTGAGTTCAATGCCACCCTAGGTTACACAAGATCGATGTAGAAACAAATCCAGGTTATGGTGGCTCACACCTTTAATCCCAGTCCTAGGGAGTCATGCTTTTAATCCCAACACCAGAGGAAATATAAAATGAGAGGAGAGAGATGCATAGGCTACTTAGTTTGTGGTCACCCAGTCTTGGTAGAGGTAGGACGTCTCTAGTGGCTTGGCTGCTTTGCTTTTCTGGTTTTTGGGTTGAACCCCAATTTCTGTCTCGGAGTTTTTATTATTTGAGCTACATTGCAGACATGCATTATTTCCAGTACTAGGAGGATCACAACAGTTCAAGGTCATACTTGACTCCACAGCTAGTTTTATGCTAACAACATAAAATAAAGAAATTCATACTTAAGGGTAAGTTTGAGGTGCTCGAAGGAGGACCTCTGGGGAAGGAGGCTCAAATGAAAAATAACTCTTCTATCTCAAACAGTTTCTGGGAAATCAGCAAAGAAAACCCACAAGGTTACAAATGCATCATCAACTGATGACAGAATCACAGAAATATTTAGGGGCATGTGGAGGTGTCTTGTTTAGGTTTTAAAGTCAAATTCTACAAGAGAACTATGCAAAGCACAATTTGAATACTCAATACAAGTTTATAGCTCTGCATGGACTGTTATTCCATTGGGACACTTTAAGAACTAACCACGCCCATCCCAGCCATTTTTGACCCTCCTCCCGCCGCCATCTTCTCTCTCTCTCTCTCTCTCTCTCTCTCTCTCTCTCTCTCTCGCGCGCGCGCGTGCGTGTGCGCGCGCATGTGCATGTGTGTGTGGGTGTGTGTGCGTGTGTGTGTTTGTCTCGTCTCGTGTGTACGTGTGTCTTTGTTTTCTCTCTGTTTTTTCTCCTTTAAGCAATAAATGTCTCCCTCTTCTTTAAATAATACTATGTCCTATGAGCCTTTTATCCGCCATAACCGCCCGCCTGACTCCCCCGGTCGCATGGCGCTGCAGGGACTCACGGCCATCCTTGTCAGACTCTGCGAGCCACGGGGCCATCCCATCATCATTATTTTTAAAAAGAACAATACGGACATTCTATCATTTCTCCTTATCTAGCTTGTTCATCTGAAAGTGTGGCTGCACGTCCAGGAAGAGAGGAAATTAGAGAAAAAACATAAAAAGATCTATTCTGACCCTGACTTGTCCTCAGGCTGTTGGGGAATATTCAGTCACACCACGAACCCTGAGTTTGTATTTGCATTAATTAAATAAAATTAACCTTGGGTCAAGAGCCTGCATTAGCAACAAGTAGAGAGGAAATAATCACGGTGCATCAGAGGGCATCCAGGAGAGATAGAGAGACACAGGGAGTAACAGGGAGGGATTTGGAGTGGTGCAACCTTTCCTGGTTTTGTGAAGCAGAAGCACGGGTCTTTTGGAGACTATAGCAAGGAGAGAGGGTTAGCTGGTTGCTACTCAGCCTCTCTGAGCTAGCAGGTTTTCACCCCAGCCTTTGGATCTCAAATCTTATTTATAAATAGCACAATAGAGATTTAGTTAAAGGTACCTTCAGCAGCAGCAGCAACAGCCGCAGCAGCAGCAACAGAGCTGGTGCCTGTGGGAACAGAATCCCTGCCAGGCTACAACCAGAGAAGCAGGCCGGTATCTGCAGAGTTGCAATTGCTGGCTGAAATCACAGTAGATTTTTTTGTGCAGTCACTGTGCTGAAGTTAAAACAACACCAGACAAATTTATTTCTCTTTATGAAGATAAAACTGATGGCTTTAGTTAGATAGCAATGATCAGAAATATAATGTAGACACCCCAAATCTCTCTTATTTACTTTAGAAGGCCTTCAGTGAGTAAAGACTGATTGGAACAGGCCTGTACACTGTTTGAATTATATTTATGAAGTAAAAACTGGAGGGGGGGAGATGGCTCAGAGGTTGAGAGCCCTGACTGTTCTTCCAGAGGTTCTGAGTTCAATTCCCAGCAACCACATGATGGCTCACAACCATCTGTAATGAGATCTGGTGCCCTCTTCTGGCCTGCAGGGCCACATGCAAGTAGAGTGCTGTATACATAATTAATAAATAAATCTTTAAAAAAAAAAGAAGTAAAAACTAAAAACGAAAGAAGGAGAAGGAATATTATGTAATTAGTCGGTAGATGGAGACCACACAGGGTCCAGTGGTTGTTTCTTAGGGGAAGCAGTGCTGAGGATGAAAGTGAAAGACGCCTGACGTTTGTGAGTGTGATCAGGCATCACTTACTGCTCTCCAGCGGTCTGAGGTCAGAGACAGACAGCTCAGAGACGGAGAGAAAAGCGATAGAGTAATTTTAGGTCTGTCGAATTTACTAGTTAAAAAAAACTGCTTCAAGCCGCTGTTGGAAACCTCTTTGCTTATTTCATTTCTTTCCTAATGTTGATAGTGGTTTATAAAACTCGTGGTGTGTAGCTGGGCCTTCATGGTACAGGCCTAACCTCTTATCCCCGAGGACACAAAGCAAGAGGATTCTTGCTCCATGGAGCTTAAACCAGGTAGTGAGACCCTGCCTCAAAATAGAACACCGTTCCCTACTATATCCTGTTAGTGGCATTAGCAGTTGCTTTCTGAACTTATCAAAGCACACCCTCTTGTGTCCAGTGGCCCTGACTCCATATGATGTCCATTGTGTCCTGTCTATGGATCACACATGCTTCATTATCTGTAAATAGAATTTTGAATGGGCAAGGGATATTTACAAGCATAAACTCTTGGACCTCAGATATATAAAACAACGTGTGTGCACTTCATCCATGAAAGCGCATTTGGCTTTGTCATGACATGGCTGAAACAGCCTCACCTCACTTCTTGTACCTTTTGGTTTCTGAAATGGAGAGGGAACATCTCGACCTGGGTGTCTTTAACACAGATGGAGGTCAGTGTCCGTGGACAGGCAGCACATCTGCTTAGAAACAGTAAACATTTCTCCAAATACACTTTTCTTCTTAATTATGTTTTGCTTAGGTGAATCCTAAAACCCTTTATGCGACTGTGTGGAGAGCTCTGGAGTTTGATATACCTGTGTTTATCTGGACTGTTAGCCACCTATTGGTTGGGCTACACAGCCCCCTCAGCACCCATTTCTCACTGGTAAGATAAGGATAATTCCACCTGTTTTGCCTTGTTGGTGAGAAAGATAAGATAAAATAGCTCATGAAGAACATCTAATCAGTGTTCAGCAGACCATGTTTTCATACTTGATAACTTCCTCACTTACGGGTGACAGGACATGAAGAGAGTGTAGGAGAGATCTGAATGGTGGAGGGAGGCAGAGTGGCTGGAGAGATGGCTCAGGGTACAAGTTTGGTTCCCAGTACCCACATCAGGCAGCTTACAACTGCCTGCACCTCCAACACCAGGGCATCTGATACGCTCTTCTGGATTCTGCAAGTACCTTCACACACATCTACCAACATATACCAACATGCAGACATACACATGCATGCACATGCAATTTTTGATTATTTTTTTAAGAAAGCAATGAGGAACAAAAGACTGTCACCTTGGACTTTCAAGTCCGCGTGTTCAGGATGTTGTCCCCTGGCAAATGAAGCCATTTGGATTGGTAGCACCAGTGACCCGAGGTCATGGGGGTGTGCCCTGCTGCTTTGTGAGGATCGCTCAAGTCGTCTGCGGAGACCTGTGTGACACCTGTCGGAGTTCACCAGCTTTCAAGTGGCCACAGTTCTAATCAATGTCCAAATAACCTTGAGCCCCATCTCCATGTATAACTGTGGTAAGGTCCCTCTGACTTTCCTCCGAGGATTTCAGGGAATCCTCAAGGAATGCTTGCCTGGTGCCAGTCACCAATAACCACTAGAATAACGTGTTGTCATTTCCTCGGACAGAAAACAGACTGTAATACTTAACAAAATTTTATTGAAGGGGATGTGGGCATAATGAAAAAAAGATAGCAGTTGAGAGAAAAAAAATCCACCTGAGCCACCCTTTGGATTGCTGGTCAGCCCCATCCCTCGACTGTGTGGTAGAGACCTATCCTCCTACAAACATCCAGGTTATGGGCTGTGCCTCTTGATCTCAGATGTCGGAGAAGAGTTTCAAGGTCCTCAACTGTACTTCCAGTGGAGACCTCCTTTCCACATAAGCACCGCCTTTGATGGATACCGCAGGCGCTCAAAAATGCTTGTTGAATGAATGCATGACATCTTAGACTTCTTATTCTAGATTAGAATCTTAGCTTTACATTTATGTAATTAAAATGCTTATTTAAAATTGTCCCCGTAATAAATCTCCAATGTAAATTAAAAAATTCCCCTTCTGTTGCAGATAAAAATGTTGAGACTTGAAAAAAAGTTTCCGTTTTAGATAATTTCAATAATCTAACAACTTGGAAATATTAACCTTTCTCCCACCCTCGTACTCAACTTTCTGAATTTTAGACGTAAATTTCATAAACTGCTTGGCCTCAGGCTAACCTGGTACACCTCATTGTGCGGGGCATTTACTATTGAGAGCATGTTCCTAAAAATCCCAGGTTTTCACTTCTGCATCAAGGCTGACTGACTAACCCCAGTCTCCAAGTAAGGGGTCATATAGCCTCAATCAGCAAGATCCGTGAAGTGGATCTCCATGCCTCACCTTCATGCCCTTCTGGATAGACAGCCGTGGAGGCAAGTCTTTGTGAGAATCAGCTGTTGCTACCCATGGAAGAACTCTTCCACAGCGCACTGAGGTACTAAGTGTCTGAGGACTGCGACAAAATACCTCCTCTCTTACCTCTCTTCCTCTAGCCTCCAAAACAAACAAAATCTGAGAAAATACAGTTCATTGCCAGTATTGCTCCGGTGACTCCTACTCAATTCTGGTAAATGACCTCCAGAAAATATAGAGTTCTAGAAAGAGTGTTCAACCTGGTGTCCTTCCAGCCCCTGCTGAGGTCCTGCTGCAGCCTGGGCTCAGGCCCTGAGACCGGGAAGGGGCCTGGGCAGAAGAAGAATTGTCTGACCCCAAGATGAGTTTCACACAAGCGACTGGTCCCAAAAAAGCTCTGACCTTCTTCTCTACTTATACTTCAAAAACAAGCATGTTTTTCCATACTTATGAACCTGTTTGTCCTACCCTCAAAGATCTTTTCTTTTTTTTGTTTTTGACAAAACATCTTTTAAACCAAAAACAATCTTATCATTTTCCTAGCTTGGCTGAATGTTGAGGCAGGCACATCCTGTCTACACAAAGTTAAAAGGTGAACAGGATACCCAAGAGGAGCTGCAGGCAGAGCACATTATCCGGGGCCTAGCAGAAGCCAGAGGTCTGGAGCCAGACTATTGTTGCGTGACAATGAACACTGGCAAGTGAGGATGCATGCGTGGACTACAGGGTAAACTGCGTGACTCGATGGGCACACTACAGCCTCCGGGAGAAGACTCTTCTCTCTCTCTTTCTCATTTTGTTTTGATTTTGTTTCTGTTTTATTTGTTTTTCAGTTTTTCTTTGAAATTTGGGCTGGTTTTCGGGGGGAGATTGCAAGGGCAGAGGGTAGATGTAAGGGGACAGGGAGAGGAATGGGATCAGAATGCGTAAGGTGAAATCCATAAATAATCAATAAAAGTTGAAAATAGAGCGATAGACATAGGCACACATTCTCAAAACAGCAATATCACTCATTTCTTCACAAAGCATATTTACAGAAATAGGGGCTATTTGCCAGACACTGCTTGCATGCAGTTAGCTTGTATTTTCTCTAACTATTCCTTTGTCCTACAAAGGAGTCCTGCTTGCCTAAGCTTCTTTATAAAGGGTGAACTTTGATACAGGACTCTTCCCATTTTTCCACACCGTTCTTAATGTTCTTTCCCAGAAATGGGAGACGTAGCTAATTCCCCTGCGTTGCTTCCTTAGGTGTGCCCATTGACTTTATCTGTCCCTTAGGTGTGCCCATTGACTTTATCTGTCCCTTAGGTGTGCCCATTGACTTTATCTGTCCCTTAGGTGTGCCCATTGACTTTATCTGTCCCTTAGGTGTGCCCATTGACTTTATCTGTCCCATGTGTCACTGACAAAGTGAAATGAAAAGCTGCTGAGAGAATCATCATGAGGGAAGCGAGTGTGCAGGCCACATAGTCTCTGCAACATTCTATGCTGTCCCAAGGTCTTCCGGTCCTTGCCAAGTGAGAGGCCCTCTCCTACAGGCTTTGCCTCACGGAGACCGCTTGGACAAGCACTCACATGCTGATCCGAAACTAGGCCACACAGCTCCCAACAAACCCCTATAGTATCACTTTCACCGATGGGGTTTTGGTGCCCCAGTAGCTGTTTCTGGCCACCCTTCTTGGTGACTAAAGCATTTATCACATGGGGAATAGGTTCATCTTTTTTTTTTTTTTTTTTTTGATGATACAACTAGAATCTGTGTATTGAAATGAACCTCTCTTGCCTCTGTTTCTGCATTTTCCAGCCTGAAGCTCAATTTGGGGCATGTGAGAACACTTGTCAGCGCACCTAAGCCCCTCAGGACAGAGATGCCGTGTTCTCTCTGCAGACACCGTGTTCTCTCTCTGGAGACGCTGTGTGCTCTCTCTGCAGATGCCGAAGAACCTTCTCTGGATCCATGCTATCTCCTTCTTTGTTTACCATCCGACAAATGGTTCAATAAATGACCAAGGACAACAAGCTGGTTTTCCCATGCTTACTATTTCCCAGAATAGTCCCGGTGTCTACCTCAGTGAAAAAATTTAACACTGCCTTGGTGGAGTTAAGGAATGACGCTAAAGAACTTCTCAAAAACTGAAACAGACTTGGAAGCTTAAAAGAAACGCCCCCACCCCCAACAGTGAACAATGAGGCAGAAAGACAGAGGAATAGGTAAGTGTGCAGAGGGAAGGCCGGCACACATGAGTACACTTCCTGACATGCTCACACTTTCTTTCCTATGCTGATTGAGTCTACTCAGATGTGCTTCTTTGAAGCAGTTACTCACCTCTCTATCCCAGGCCCTGGTCAGTGCCTCAAAGCCAAGCTCAGAATTTCACCATGGCGCTTCACTAACCCTGACACGATCAGATAAAAGTCAGGGCACCTGGTTTCCTAGAGGGCCAGGGACTAAATGAAAGAAGGAAGTAAATGTCAGCCCCCCAACACCCACACACCAAACTCTCGCTTCTGCACCTTTATCTGTTTTTGTCCTGCTATGGACAAACAGATGGGGCAGGTTTGGAAAGAGAAGAAGGCCAAATGACATACAATGTGCAAAAACAAGTTTGAAATGTTCTTGCTTCAGTGTTCGGAGCTGAATTCCAGCAGGTACTGGAACTTGCTGCGAAATGGCTGTGGTTACACCACTGTAACAGACAGAACTGGATGAAAAAATGCTCACTTTCCCGAGCACCCTGAGTGGAACTTGTCTCTCCTCTGGGTCCCTCAGAAACCCTCACAATCAACAACCAGAAGAGTAACTCTTGCCTCAGCAAGGTATTGCTGAGATGCTTCCCTGGCATTTCCGCCTGTGACCATCCCGAATGGCTAGGAATGTGGCTGGGCAGCTGGATGAATTTTCCGAGTACCAGTCCTGCTCTCAGTGCTTGCTCTCCACACATCCCTGGAGGGCATCCACGCTCATGGAATTTCTCTATTCCTCCCTGTTTCTTGTGTTACTGATTCCCATGAGGACCTCCCATCTGTTTTGAATTCCTTGGAGCCTATTTCCGTTCATCAGGCAAGCAACTGTATGCAATCTTGGTTTTTATATAACGTTCTCAGTGTGTGGTGTATTTCTCCAGTTTGTTGCAAAGGCCTCAGTGTGGG
Organism: Myodes glareolus; assembly: GCF_982192425.1. Classification (NCBI taxonomy): domain Eukaryota; kingdom Metazoa; phylum Chordata; class Mammalia; order Rodentia; family Cricetidae; genus Myodes; species Myodes glareolus. Next base: position 32,686,669 of record NC_142032.1, read on the forward strand.
ACGTAATTAATGCCATTGTATTCCTCATGACACTTAGCTGACGGAAGAGTCAAATCACAAAAACGTAATAGGCCCTGGGGACTAGGTGACCCCACAGACCCTTGAAAAGGAAGAGCGCTGCTGAGATCGCCCAACGGCTTGCCCTGTGACACCAATGCTCCCTCGGAAAAAGAAAAGCTTTGTTGACCTGACTTTGAACTGTCCCTTGGGGCCTGCATGTCCCCGCCTCAACGCCCTCAGACATCACTTCCACTATGTATGTAGCCATCACCTGCGGAAGTCATCCTTCCCTTCTCTTCATTCTGAGAACACTCATGAAAAGCAAAAAAAAAGTTCTTGTGTTTTTGGAAAGGCCCCTTGTACTCCCCGCCCGTGGATTTTCTACCCTGGGGTGGTTCTTGAAGACAACTTCCCCAAGTGTTACTTGGAAGGGGTGCATGCGACCCCTCCTGTCACATGCGCCTCACACGCTCAGCCACAGCTCAATCATGCGTGTGTGTCCTGACCCTTGTGACACCTTCTGAGGCTGGCAGGAGGCTGGCAAGCCCGGTGCCTGCTTAAACTTTCACTTGGTCAACTTATCTTTCAGTTTCTATTTAGATTCTCATAAAAACACAGATGAAAATTTTCGCCTGGCACAAGGGAAGCCCAAGCTGCACGTATAAAAATTTTGCTAAAACTCCAGTGTATCTATGACCTTCTGAGTTTTAATAGACACTGACATTCTGAATTTTAACATATTTTTTAAAAAAATATTAAATGTTAAAATTTTTAAAATATATATTTGAATTATCCAAAGTGTGTTTTTACCTTTCAAATACAGAAAGACCCATACATAGTCTTCCGGCATGGGTGAAGCCATCCGCTGCTACTGGTCTTGTGACACAGCTAAGGAAGCAAAGAGAAGGGAGAAAGGAACCGTGAAAGGAGTGTGAGGTTTTAGCGCCCCCATCAATTATGGAGAAATTTCCTTCCATTTCTGTAAAGACATGGCAGAGAAACATCTCACTAATAACAACATTGTGAGAGGAATTTGGTTGTCTTTAGTACCACAGCATTTCGGTGGCCAGTCCACATTAGAGAACATATTCTAGAGAAAATGAGAGGCTGACAGCTGTATGATAAAGAGTTCTGGGCATCTGCTTCTCTAGGAGGACCATACAACCTTCCGTTTGAACAAAGCCCTCTTGACGATTTAGGGTACCCCTTTCCAGCCATTTGCTTAGGTTTGTTATTGGACTTGGCACTGCACCCAAAATAGTGCGAAGGTAAAGCTTCGTCATTGCTCCACTCGTCCTCCGGTCCTGCCTCTCCGGCACACCCCTTCTGCACACACAGCACCGTTGTCTCTTATCTGGGCTTTTGGTATCGGAGAGCTTACATTGGAGTTCTGGCTCTACTAAGTGTGTAAACTTGGGAAGGTTACTTGGCAATCGAGTATCCCTTTTTTCATCTGTGTAAGGCTTGAACTCTCTCATCCCAGAGGGTCCTCTAAGGATGGAGAGATAGAGACAAATGGTGTACTGACTTCATAGTAAGTGCTCAACACAGAGACTTAAAATGATATCCAACAATTGCTTCATATTTCTATGTAGCTTTAGTGCCTGCCATTTTGATATTTCCATGGTTAGAAGGTAACTTGTAACACAAACACAACTTACTATGACTAATCTATTTCCACTGTGCTTGGCAGGTAATTTCCAGTTTGGGGTCACAAATACTGTAATGAAAGCGTGTTATAACTAAAGCTGGTCTACTTCTTTTCTTTAGAAGAATTATTGGAATAGTATTTCTAAGTAGAGTCGTGGACCTTGAGAAATCTGAGTAAAAGTTTTATATTTGCATATTTCATTCAATGTTGTAACAAAGTACACACACACGAGAAAGAGAGAGAGAGAGAGAGAGAGAGAGAGAGAGAGAGAGAGAGAGAGAGAGGACCTTTCTGTGCCTATAGCTTCTTCTATCCTTTGTCCTATTTCCTTGGAGAGATTTTGAGCAGTAGGACTACACTATACATACTATAAACACTTCATTGTGACAATTTAGTTCACTATTAACAATTTAAGAGACTTTCAGTTTTAAGTGGTCTAGTGTATTAACATGTTTAGTGTATATATCTAGTGTTACAATTTAGAAAGGTCTTGGCCAGTGCAACAAGGGAAAAACCCTGTTCAAATCTTGGTTAAAAGTCAAGTCTTGATTAAAAATTTTGTATTATTTCTTTTGGTTTAAATTTTAAATTACTTGTTAATTTAATCATTTCAGTTTGGGATTTTGGAGCAAATGGAACTGAACACTGGAAAGTTTCTAGATTTGACAAATCGTGTTATTGTTTTCCCTTTCTGTCTCAACAGATGAACATTCTGGACACGGTTACTTCCTCTCTACTGCTGAAGCTGTTATAACATGGAAGTCAGTTTTTACAAGACAAACAGACCCGAGCAGGAAGCATGCTATTGCCTTGTTCCAAAGGTCAACAGAAGCTATATTAATTAGCTTGTTAACTGTTAGTCTATTAATTAGCTTTCTCTGTGACAGGATATCTGAGAAAACACCGTAAGGAAGGAGAATTATTCTGGCTCATTGGTTGAGAGTGCCAGTAATCCTGGCAGAAAGGGTGTGGGGATGGCAGAGTGAGCCCACACCTCCAGCACGGAGGGAAGGAGACAGAATGGGGGTGGTCACGTCTTTGAAATAAGTCTGTTCTTCAGGGCACTTCTCATCCTCACAGACCAAGACAATCAGACAGAGCTATATTTACAAAATGCCATATTATGAGGGCTCTTTGTAACAAATGTAGGATGTCTTCGCCTCTTCTTATCATGGCTGGCTGAAGAATCTTAAGATATAAATAAACAACTATGCTGGGTAATAGAAACAGTCTAACTTCATTGGGCTCAGTCTGCTCATGCACAAAATAAGGACTTTAAGAGGCCCTGTTTCACGCACTGTGAAGTCCGTCATCAGCACCTGTGAGACTATTAGAACAGCGGCTAGGTGTGGGGTATGTATCTACCACATTAGCACTGGGAGGTAGAAGAAGGAGGATCGGGAGGAGTTCAAGGCCAGCCTGGGCTACATGAGACCTACTTTCATAAAACCAGGTAGTCGTACCCCCACACTGGAATGGAACACTGGTTGTAATGATAAATGTGGTCAACTTTGGTACTAGATGCTGGGTGTCTGGCATGGGCAATCTGATGTTTCAAGCCCAGCCATGAAGTCCAAACCCTTCCGGCACATTCACACATACACACTATCTGGAAAGGCTCACCGACTTCTGAACCTATAATGATTTGTCTGAAGCAGAAATATTTTGACCCAGGGGTTAGGATGATCATGATTCTTTTTCCTTTAGACAAACCTCTGGACACATGAGTGAGGGAGTGTCTAGACTAAGTTAACAGACGTGGGAAGACTCATGCTAAGTGTGGTCAGAACTATTCCATGGGCTGCACACATAAAAATGAGAACGCTAGCCTCTCCCTTCAGGGCTCGGAGAGCTTTGCTGAAGAGGAGGGCAGACAGCCTGTAAGAGTCAGTGGGGACAGAGGAGACCACGGGAACTGTCTTCCAGACACAACAGGATGAATGTACGTGTGAACTCGTGGACATTGTGGCAGCACGCACAGGCCCACGCCAGGTGTGATCTCCTCGCTGAGAAGAGGTGGATATGATCTCCCACCCTAACAGAGAAGCTATCTCCAACTGACAGCCGCTAGCAAAGGGAAACTTAGTTTTCTCCAATGGAGTCTCACTGGTCTACAACCACACTTAAGGGCAGGCCCCAGGCACAGCCGTAGATGGCCAACAGAAGACAGGCGTGGTGGTATTTTTAGGGATGCTTTGTCTCTTTAATGCTTTCTTTGGGCTTTTGTTTTTTTTTTTTTAACCTTACTAGTGTTTTGCTTTTCTGGTTTCCAATTTTGTGTTTTTATATGTTTATGTGCATGAGTGTGTATGTACGTATATATGTATCTCCCTGTGTATATTTCTCATGCTCTTTAAAGCAATAATTTTAAATAGTAATTTAAAACAATAATTTTCAAGAGAAAACGAGAAAGCTAGCTGAGCCTGAGCTTTGATCTCTCTTTGCTCCCTGACTGCAGATGCAATGTAACCAGTTACTGCAGACTCCTGTCACCCTGTCATGGTGACCTTTGAACTATGAGCCAGAACAGACGATTCCTTCTTTAAGTGGCTTTTGCCACAGCAGTGAGGAAACTAACAGAGCTCCCGATATCTTTTCTTACACATTTTGATAAAAGCCCACAGGTGCGCTTGTAGCATCCAGCATATCAGCTCCAAGGCTTCTTAGACTCTTGAGCATCTCTGCCCTCATCCAGCGGACCCCAGTGCCACACTGATCTGTGACCCCACAGATGTGTTAGTTACTTTTCTATTGCTGTGATAAAAATAAACCGACAAGACAACAACTCAGGGAAGAAGGAGTTTACTTTGGCCTCTGGTTCCAGAGGGAGTGTGCCCAGTGGGTTTGAATGGAGAAGGTCTATTAACTACAGGCAACCATTTTATGACCAGAAGAGGACACACTGAGCATGACGGTGGTGGCGCACGCCATTAATCCCAGCACTCGGGAGGCAGAGGCAGGCAGATCTCTGTGAGTTTGAGGCCAGCCTGGTCTACAGAGTGAGTTCCAGGACAGCCAGGACTGTTGCACAGAGAAACCGTGTCTCAAAAAATAAAACAAAAAACTAACAAATAAAAAAGGACACACTGAATCCAGGGTCAGCAGAAGGAAGCAGAATGAACAGACCGTAAAGAGAGCTTGACTCTTGTCCAGGGTCAGTAGGACGGAAGCAGGGTGGACAGACAGTAGTAAAAAGAGCTTGACTCCTGAGGGTTTTTGTCAGGACCCATGGCACCTCTAGGTTATTCATTTGCATAAATGAACAGTTCTTCTTTTGTGTATAAGCCAGTTTGCATATGAATTTACTTTTTTGTTTTGAGACTAACTCTCAATCTGTAGCCCAGGATAGCTTCCAACCCAAGAGGTTCTTGTGCCTTGGCTTCCTAAGTGCAGACATGTGCCACCATGACAGCTCCAGCTTCACCTTTTTTTAATTATTGAAAATAATTTTTTTATACAGTGCATTCTGATCACAGTTCCCCCTCTCCCATCTCCTCCCAGATCTTCTCCCTCTCCCTACCCATCCAACTCCACACCTTTTCTCTCTCTCTTTAAAAAACAAACAGATCAATAAACAAGCAAACAATCCAGAATAAAACAAGGAAAGAGAAAAAAAGAGAGAAAACATGAGAAACACATACACATGCTTGCATGAGTACACATTTAAGTACATGCACACACGTGCGCACACACACATGCACGGATACACACACACTACAAAACCCATAAAAACACAAAATTGGAAACATAATAGAAAAACAATAGAAGAAAAAGTCCCCAAAAGTATTATCAGTCAAAGCATCTCCAAAAATACCAGGGACTTTATTCTGTGCTGGCCTGAGGTCTTCGTTAAATATGGTGTGCATACCCAGTGAGAAGCCACTGGAGAAAACTATTGTTTCTTTGGTCAACTGCTGTCAGTTGAAGAAAGTTTCTGCGTTAAGGATGGGGCCTTGTGTCCAGTTCCCCTCTCAGCACTGGGACCTCATCTGGCTTAGACCTGTGCGGGCCCTATGCATGCTGCCACAGTCTCCGTGAATTTGTCTGGGTGTCAGCCTGTTGTGTCTAGATGGTCTTGTTTCCTTGCTGTTCTCCATCCCTCACTGACTTACAATCTTTCTGTCTCCTTTTCTGCATAGTTCCCCAGGACCTGAGGGGAAGGATTGGATGGAGGGGTAGGATTTTGGAGACTGAGTAGCTGTTATATATGAACATTATTTGTTTGTTATAAATATTTATTTATTATGTATATAGTGTTCTGATTTCATGCAGGAACTCAGGACCTCTGGAAGAGCAGCCAGTGTTCTTGACCACTGAGCCATCTCTCCAACCCTCGAGCATTATTCTAGTAAAGATAGTTTTTTTTTTGTTTTTTTTTGTTTTGTTTTGTTTTGTTTCAAGACAGGGTTTCTCTGTAGCTTTGGAGCCTGTCCTGGAACTAGCTCTTGTAGACCAGTCTGGCCTCAAACTCACAGAAATCCACCTGCTTCTGCCTCCTGAGTGCTGGAATTAAAGGTGTGTGCCAACACCACCGGGCTAGTAAAGATGGTTTTAAGGGATACGGGGTGAGGTGACTACTTCTGACTGCTTTACTGTGTGGGCAGGAAGAAAGCAACAAGTTTAAAACTATAGGCAGAGCACCAGTAGGGATTCTAAGTTGGCTCTAAAAGTATCTCCCAGTCCTTCTGCTGCAGGAATAACTAAATATGACTGAAAACTCAGAAGAAAAGCAAGGAATTGACAAGTCTATGGAGAACAGTGGAAGGAGTTTGACTCAGGCTAGGAATGGGGACATTTGAGCAGGCTTGTGCGGAACACGTGTCCCTGATCTCCCCTCCATAATAAAAGAAGTCCCTCTTCCCTGTCTGGTGACACTAACTTTCCCTTGCTTAAAACTTTGTATAACCGGAGGAAGGCTCTATGATGACAGGGTAGTCACCACCCTGATTACTCTCCACTACTGCTAGGAGTCCCAGCTGGGGTCATCCTTGTGGGTTCCTGGGAATTTCCCCAGCACCGGGTTTCTCCCTAGCCCCATGGTGTTCTCTCTATCAAGGTGTCTCTTTCATTGTTCTCCCACTGTCCCTCCCCCAGTTCCACCAGCCGGTTCCCTCATGGTCTCATCCCCCACCCCTCCCCTCCACCACCCCTACTGGACAGTTTACCCAGGAGATCTCATCTATTTCCCCTTCCCAGGGCGATCTATGTGTCTCTTCTAGGGTCCCCTTCCCAGGGCGATCCATATGTCTCTCTTAGCATCCCCTTCCCAGGGCAATCCACGTGTCTCTCTTAGGGTCCCCGTCCCAGGGCGATCTATGTGTCTCTCCTAGGGTCCTCCTTTTTACCTAGCTTCTCTGGAGCTGTGGACTGTAGTCTGGTTATCCTTTGTTTTACATCTTGTGAGTGAGTACATAGTGTGTTTTTCTTTCTGAGTCTGGGCTACTTCACTCAGGATGGTTTTCTTCTAGTTCTATCCATTTGCCTGCAAATTTCATGATGCCATTGCTTTTCACAGCTGAGTAATATTCCATTATGTAAATGTACCACATTTTATTTATCCATTCTTCGGTTGAGGGGCATCAAGGTTGTTTCCAGGTTCTGGCTATTATGAATAATGCTGTTGTGAACATAGTTGAGCAAGTGTCCTTGTGGTATGATTAAACATCCTTTGGGTATATGCCTAAGAGTGGTATTACTAGGTCTTGAAGTAGATTGATTCTCAGTTTTTTGAGAAGTCTCCATGCTTATTTCCAAAGTGGCTGGACCAGTTTGCACTCCCACCAGCAATGGAAGAGTGCTCCCCTCACTCCACATCCTCTCCAGCATAAGCTGTCCTCAGTGTTTTTTTTCTTATCTTAGCCCTTCTGACAGGTATAAAATAGTATTTCAGAGACATTTTAATTTGCATTTCCCTGATGCCTAAGGATGTTGAACATTTCCTTAAATGTCTTTTGGCCAATTGAGATTCTTCTGTTGAGAATTCTCTGATTATATTTGTACCCCATTTTTAATTGGATTATTTGGTGTTTTGATGTCTAGTTTCTTGAGTTCTTCATACATTTTGGAGATCAGCCCTCTGTCAGATGTGAGGTTGATGAAGATCTTTACCCATTGGGTAGGCCGCCTTCATTTAGTAGCTGATGGAAACAGATGCAGAGATCCACAGCCAAGCACCAGGCTGAGCTCTAGGTGTCCAGGCAAAGAGAGGGAGGAGGGATGATATGAGGGGGGATCAAGATCATAATGGGGAAATCTACAGAGACAACTGGACAAAGCTTGTGGAAACTCATGAACTCTAGATTGACAGCTATGGAGCCTGTATGGGACCGAGCTAGGCCCTTTGCATGCAGGAAACAGCTGTGTAGCTTGGTCTGTTTGAGGACCCCCTGACAGTGGGACCAGGATCTATTCTGGTGCCTGAGTTGGCTTTTTGGAGCCCATTCCCGATGGTGGGATGCCTTGCTCAGCCTTGATGGAGTGGGGAGGGGCTTGATCCTGCCTCAACTTAATATGTCAGGCTTTGTTTGAATATGCCGGGCATATTCAAAATTAATAAAATTAAAAATAGTAAAAAAAGAAAATATGATACAATCCTAGACTTGAAAAGTCCTTGCATATATCAATTTTCCCTCTTTTTGCCACTGTTTTCAGACTCTTTTTCAGATAGGACAGGAGTGAGTTACCTCCACTTAGATCAGTTCAAATTATTAACCTATAAAATCATAAAATGTCACTAATTGTCTAGATGACTAAGCTTGGGGAGGCTTGTAATACAACAACAGCCGTGAAACAAAGATATGAGCTCGTGCATCTGGGAAAGGTTTTGCTTTCTTGATTGGTTGGTTGGTTGAAAGAGGGACATAATAGTAGGTTCCATTCAGTGACGCTAACTCACCACATGGTCTATGGAAGGATATTTAAAGGCTCAGGGAGCCGAGACTAATGGAGAATTGTTCATGTATAATTATATATTTTGCCTCACCCCTTGCGTGCCATGGGGACTAGAGGGTAAGGATTTCACTGAAGCCCTAAGAACTGCATTTGTGGGGTGAGTTTCAGCAAACCTCAACAGTTCCAAGGACGGTGTGGTGAGAAACACCCCCACTGATCTCAGTAGAGATGATGGAATACCGGACAAGCACTCAGAATTTTCTTTACCCACGGGAATCTCTAGTGGGGAGCGCCTTTGAGAATCCAGGGCTGTGTCATTTATAAAGTCTACCTTGAAGGGCAGACTAGAAACCAGACATGTCTCACCACAACTGAGAACCTCGCTTCTTCCTCTGTCCCAACATTGGTATGAGTCAGGGTATATTTTACTGAGATATATCACAACCAATAGAAATTACTCTAAAATATAATTTCTCAAAGACTTTGGTCTAAAACAGTTAGGAATCTAAAGTCATATAATACAAAAGCAAATCAGATACAGCTGAGCTGTCTAGATCCTCAAACTACTGCTTTATGAGGTTTTAACATAAACATCAAAGAAAATTGATACAAGTGTTTGCTCAAAATTTACATAATTTATTCATTCTCAATTCATATCTGTTAAGAAAAAGAATACATATTTCTTGGATTTTTTAAAAAATCAAGTAAACATAATTTCATATGACAGTCTAGTGAGGGGGTGTTTTTCTTAGGATGTCCACATATAGGTGAAGACATTGTAGCTTAAAAGCTAAATAATAGATCGAAACAATTAAATTATTGAGGAAATAAAGCCCTGAGCAAGGTATTGAACAGGGAAGGGAAGAACCCATGAGATACAGAGTCTAATAGAGGCCACAGGAAGAACGGTGGTTTAGGAGCAAAGCCAAGGGTGATCAAAACAGGAAAACCTGAACGCATCATTGCTTCAGCTGTTAACTGACCACGTGTAGCTTTACGCACGCCCCACCATGGAAGGGTATTTCCAGGACAACCTCGGAAAGCAGGTGGTGCATCCTAAAAGCTTGAGACGGCCACTTTCTCTACAAATCCCTGTTCAGGTGACACCCCAAGGAAAGCAATAGGCAAAACCACCCACAAAACCAGGACAAAACAACAACAACAACAACTAAACCAACAGCCAGTCAGAAACGGAATGTCTAAGAACAGAACTTAGGGAATGCTCTAGAATTTCCAGGGAAAGAACACTGTTAACATTAACAGTAAGAAAAGACATGGGACATAAAATAAAAATAAAATAATAATAATGTCATAATAAAAGTAGGACAGTGACTTTCATGTGGAATTTGCTTGAGGCTGTGTCATGTAGATGTTCGGGCATCAGGCTCCCTCCTTTTGTACACACACACACACATACATGCACATGCCACGCACAGATGTGGAGATCACATATACACAAGCATACCCATATCCATATGAAAATTTAAACCTAAAGAAATATTTAAATTGCCTTTTTTATGTGCAGAGATATACTGATCATGGGTGCCCAGATCTAATGGGTACGTATACAATAGAACTCTCACACCTAAGCTCAAGGAACATTGTGGAAGAGGCGGTAGCAGGAAGGCAAGAACCAGAGGACCAGGAAGTCTGCTGTGAGAGTGTGTCTCCTAGAAATGACAGGGAAACTACATCTGTGATACTTTCACATGTGGCTGTCTTAACAAGACCTGAACAAGGCCAACACCAAGTAGACTTGCCAACATGGAAGGGGAAAGTCTCATGGTCAGCAGTCCTCAATCTGCAGGTAATTAATGACTTCTGAGAGGAGAGTTAGCCTCTCCCATTGGTGAGTCCCCTAATTGATTATCCAATACAAAGCGGTCAACTTTGAAATCATACAAACACAAGCAACACTTGAGAGACTCAGGAAGTCATACTTATATATTTATGCTTATACATAACTAACAATAATATTTAAAGAAAAAAAGCCATTGATTTGAGAGAGAGAGTGAGGGCCATGGGAGGGGTTGGAGGGAAGAAAAGGAAGAATAGAAGTGATATAATTATTGTATTTTAATTAATTTTTAAAAATTATCATTATTTACATTTTAGCTAATCACATTAAAGTCGTAAAATGTTAGACTAATGAATATAATTTTATTCTCAATATATAAAGATGTTCAGAGACAATCACGTACAAAACGCCTGTCTCATACAAGATACTGTGGGAGTGGGAAAATTCTACACTTCCTCTACCTTCTAGGAGTCCAAGGTGGGAGCTAAAATGTAAGCTCTAGTTCACACAGTTCAAAAATGAACACAAGTACATGCTTCTTGAGTGGGACAGAGAGAAACAGAGAGAAAAACATTTTGTGCCCTAAGGAAAGGCAGATCACAATCAATTGGAGGAAAATTAAAAAGAAAGTATCTCCTAGGACAGGTAAGGATTGAATCATAGAGAGACTTTGAATTGAGGTTCCAGGAAGATTTGAGGTTCCAGAAATGAGGCATTGTGGGTGGAGGGAACCGTATAAAACACATGAGGATCAGTGAGAACTTTGACCCTGCTGAATTTGAGCCCTGCATAGGAGCTTCTGGGACTGAAAGCCCATGCAGCACACTTAGGTTGGAAGGTTCTTTAGGAATGGGACTAGGACTGCTGCTGATACATCGGCTAATGATGCCTAGATGCTGTGCTGCTGATTCATCAGCTGATAATGCCTGGATGCTGTGCTGCTGGTACATCAGCTGACAATGCCTAGATGCTGCTGATAAATCAGCTGATAGTGCCTGGATGCTGTGCTTCTGATAAATTGACTGATAATGCCTGGATGCTGTGCTGCTGCTGACACATCAGTTGATAATACCTAGATAGATACTGAGCTGCTGAAAAATCAGCTGATAATGCCTGGATGCTGTGCTGCTGATAAATCAACTGATAATGCCTGGATGCTGTGCTGCTGCTGATGCATCAGCTGATAATGCCTGGATGCTGTGCTGCTGCTGATACATCAGCTGATAATGCCCGGGTGCTGTGCTGCCTTCACTGCAGGGCCAGCAGGTGGTATGTTGGGGGATTCGCACTAACGCATATTTATCAAGTATTCATTGCACACCACACATAGCAGTGCCTGATGAGGGTGACAAGCACCTTCCTTTACTACTCATTTTTTAGCGAGGTAAATTAATGCTTAAGGAGGTCAGTCGGTGGAGCTAAAGACTTACATAGTTAAACTAGAGTTTGAATCTTGGGTCCCCAAACCTGGACTTCCCCTAAACATATCTCTTACATCTCCCCAGGAAGAGCGAGCATGAAGCTAATCCTTGACCGGTCAAGATACCACTGGGCATATGCAAGTGGCAAAAGTCCACCTTGTAGTCCCATTCAGGGAACCAGGGCACATTAAAAGCTGTAATAAATATGGGTTTGTTGTCCTTGCTCGCTTCCTTCTGAACAAAGCAGGCAGCCCTGTCCAGACCATTTAATCTCTCTGGGCTCCTTGCCTATGGAATGATGTCATCAATAGAGCCCTTTACAGATGATTTTGAAAGGAGTCACTCCAATAGTATGAGGCATCTAGTAAGCATTTGGTAAATGCCAGGGGTTAATGGGAAAGGTCGCAATGTAAAGCGGTTAGCATACTGTACACACTGTCTTATAGTCTCCTCTTAGGATTTTAGACAGTCCTTTTCTATTTGATCTCCTAGAAAACAGCCCCAGTAAGATCCAGAAACGGCAGTATTTTGTCAGAATCCATGACACCACTGATTCCTAATAAAGCAAACAAACCACTCAACACTGACTGGCAGTCAGGATTCGGCCTGCCAATCATGCCCCTGAGAGGTGGAGTACAATATAAGTAGTTCTGCATAACCAGAAAGACTTTTCCATCTGCCCTGATCTCTGGTACTGGGAGGGTCTGTTTCCCCAAGAGGAATCTTAGGCCATGGTATAGAAGCGGTGAGAGACCTACCTGGCTGCAAAGGCATCTAAATATACCTCAGAGGTTTCCAATAAAGAGTTACATGTTTGTGCTGCAAAAGCATTCTGTTTCGTGCAGGCAGATGATAACAAAATAAGATGCTCATTGTGGAATATTACTTTAACGATGTAAAGATGTGTTACACTTACGTTGTGGAATATTTAACTATGTAAAGACGAGTGACATTTCTTTATGTTGCATTTGTTTAATTATGTAAAGATGTGTTGCTGTTTTATCTTGCCTGCCTAAGGCATCTGCCTAAGGTCTAATAAAAAGTTGAACAGCAAATAGCTAGGCAGTAGAGAGATAGGCGGGGCTGGCAAACAGAGAGTAAGTAGGAGGAGGAATCTAGGCTTGAGAGAGAAGGAGAAAATGGAGGAGGGAGGAGAGTGAGACTCCAGGGGCCGGGCAGTCATCAGCTAGTCAGCCAGACATGGAGGAAGCAGGAAAGTAGGACTTGCAGAATGAAAGAAAGGTGAAAAGTCCCGAGGCAGAACATAGATGAAGAGAGACTAGTTACTTTAAGTTTAAAAAGTTAGCCAGAAACAAGACTAAACTAAAGCTGAGCGTGGATAACTAGTAATAAGTCTCCGTGTCATGATTTGGGGGCTGGTGGTCCGAGAAAGCCTGCTGCACATGCATAATTTAAATATCACCTTTACACTCTTCCATCCCATTAACTCCAAATTCTGCTCAGTCTAAACACCAGGTAAAGAGCTTGCTTCGGGCCCTCCAACCTACAGCTGTCACAGGAGCTGATGTGCACATCTGGGTAGTTCTCAGGTCACAGGAGCTAATGATGTGCACATCTGGGCAGTCTCAGGTCACAGGAGCTGATGATGTGCACATCTGGGCAGTCTCAGGTCACAGGAGCTGATGATGTGCACATCTGGGTAGTTCTCAGGTCACAGGAGCTAATGATGTGCACATCTGGGTAGTTCTCAGGTCACAGGAGCTAATGATGTGCACATCTGGGTAGTTCTCAGGTCACAGGAGCTAATGATGTGCACATCTGGGCAGTCTCAGGTCACAGGAGCTGATGATGTGCACATCTGGGTAGTTCTCAGGTCACAGGAGCTAATGATGTGCACATTTGGGTAGTTCTCAGGTCACAGGAGCTAATGATGTGCACATCTCGGTAGTCTCAGGTCAGAGGAGCTAATGATGTGCACATCTGGGTAGTCTCAGGTCACAGGAGCTGATGATGTGCACATCTGGGTAGTTCTCAGGTCACAGGAGCTAATGATGTGCACATCTGGGCAGTCTCAGGTCACAGGAGCTGATGATGTGCACATCTGGGTAGTTCTCAGGTCACAGGAGCTAATGATGTGCACATCTGGGTAGTTCTCAGGTCACAGGAGCTAATGATGTGCACATCTCGGTAGTCTCAGGTCAGAGGAGCTAATGATGTGCACATCTGGGTAGTCTCAGGTCAGAGGAGCTAATGATGTGCACATCTGGGCAGTCTCAGGTCGCAGGAGCTGATGTGCACATCTGGGTAGTTCTCAGGTCACAGGAGCTAATGTGCACATCTGGGTAGTCTCAGGTCAGAGGAACTAATGATGTGCACATCTGGGTAGTCTCAGGTCACAGGAGCTAATGATGTGCACATTTGGGTAGTCTCAGGTACAGGAGCTAATGATGTGCACATTTTGGTAGTCTCAGGTCACAGGAGCTAATGCACATCTGGGCAGTTCGCAGGTCAGTAAATCCACTGAACTTCATGGTGCCAGCATACAGACCAGACTTAGCACCTTTAGGTAATCTGAGCACAAGGAGACCTGAAAGGTCTTCCAGAATGCCCATCATCAAATGCCCTCACCGATGGCATCACCATATTCCGGGTATAGAAATGGAGCTACTAGAAGGTTCACTGTAAAGCCACTCAGAAGGCTAGAGAAGTTGGCTAAGTTTGGGAGACAGGGAACTGTTGCTACTCATCTGAAGTCCCTGAAGGCACAACACACCTGCCTGTCATCTTCCGTTAAGGTGATACCACTGAAAACAACAACAACAACACCAACAACAATGACAAAACCCTGCAATGTTTTGTTTTAAGAGATGTAGTTGAAAGAGAAAACACTAGTAAATAGTGACATTACAGGTCAAAACAAATGCCTTGTGACTCAGACCTTAAAAAGGAAAGCCTTGAAACTGCCCTATCCTGCAATTCTGCACTTAATGTCTGCTTAACTGCTTCCTGTTGATTAGAGCTTCAGAGGCTGCCAGGATTCTAGGAAACTGTGAGACACATCAGTCATGACTTTATTTACACAAAACCGTCTGGAGCTTCCAGCCCCCAGAGGAAATGATGGCTAGAAATAACTCTGTGACAATCTGTTTCAGTAACTGGAAATTTCCACGTCTCCCCGGGGGAAAGCCAGGGGAAAATAAGTGGGGCCTCAGGCCAGGATCCCAGGACTGGCTATCTAAAGTGCGGCTGTGCTTGTCCGGATAGAGTCTTGAGAGCAAGGAGGCTATCAGTCTTGCACACTCCTGATGGCAGTGCCGGGTCATCGTCCACAGCATTTGAAAAGTGCAAAGGGCAGGTTCTTCAGGCCAAGGCACCTTCACTCAGAGTCCAGAGCCTCTAAAAGGTGTCCCAATCAGATGATCCCAACCTTCAAGGCCACAGGTTCAGATCTGGGGAAAAAGAGAAGGCAAGCAGAAAAATAAAGAAATCACTGTTCTGATTAGAGCATATGTAAACTCTCAAAATCGACTGGAAGAAGAAAGAACTCAAAAAAAAAAAAAGTCATTCATGCCCTTCTCTCTATCATGGATTGCCCCAGTCTAGCTTTCTTCCCAGCACTTACAAGAGGTCCCCCTCCCCCGCCAGTTCTATGGCCACAGACAGTTGCGCTATGACAAAACATTTCATAGCGTGTCAGATGCCCTGGAGCTGGAGTTCCAGGCGGTTGTGAGTTGCTCAACATAGATGCTGGGAACTGAACTTAGGTCCTCTGCAAGAGTCACAAGCTCTCTTAACCACTGAACCATTCCCAGGTCCTTTTCTTCTGTTTTTAAAGCCTCTGGCAGTTACAACAAGTTGACTTAACCCCACACACGAGGCCAAAGTACGTGGCCAAGACTGCTCCCTCATCTCTTGGTTAATTTGCTCAATCTACTTGGATAGTCTGCAGCACCCACTGTCATACTGAGTGACAGTCTAGATATTGCCGTGAGCTTTATAGATGTCATTAACTTGTGGTACCGAGTCACCTTTAATCAGATTATATCCCAAAGTGTAGATCCCTCCCAATCAAGGGAGGACTTCAGAATAAGCCCAGTTCCCAGAGACGAAAAAACTCTGCCTGAACATTGTAATGTGGAAAGTCTGCCTCAGCTTCCAGCCTGCTGCCCTACTCCACAAAGCACAGCCTCACTGTTCCCACCATCAGGGGTGCCAATCCTTTAAAATGAATCTACCTGTCTTTCCCTCTGCCACTCCCCTGCCCCCACCCCAGGCTCTGTTTCTCTGGAGAGACCCTGGCCCCCAACAACAGGGACCAGATTTCCTGGTTATCTTCTCCCTTCCGCCCTAGTCACCCATTTTTCAAGTCAGATAAGAAGGACTGGGGCTTTTCGGGTTATAGGGATACATGCTTGTTACAAGATACTCTTGGTACTGTTGACTCAGCTAGGATGTTTTAATACTGCACTACATGTGGGCATGCAAGAGGTGAGGCATTCAGGAGACTGAACAAGTCTTTATGTGTCCTTTGGGTTCTTAAATCCTTGTTTCTGCCCAATGACCCATGCCTCAAGGCTGGCTGTTGGTATGTCACCCCTAGCCCGGACACTAACTGCAGATGGATCCCCGGTGGGTGTATTTGATTTGGCTAATTTGGCATAAAAATCTTTTCCTCTCGTATTTAATAACCAGCAGACATTACCTAAACATCTACCTTTCCTTCTTCTTGGCAGTGACAAGTCAGAGCGGAGCTAGCAGCTGTGCTCCCCACTTGACTGCCATCCCCACTCCCTCTCTAGTCACCTCCGCCCGCCTTTTGTTTTACCACCTGCCGGCTGGAAATCAGAGCTTCCCACCTTTGCTCTCAGCCTATCCCATTTCGTCCATCCTGAGCAGTTGAAGGAGTCACTTATAGAAAGACACTGAGCCTATAGGACCGACACAAGCAGGTGCCTCTGGGTCAAGGATATCCTTTTTCCTTGGGATTTTCATTTCTGGGGAAACAGACATTTCCATAAGGCTTGCCAGGGCTGATGGGAAACTGTTGAGTCAGGCATATCGAGTTGCTGACTCAGAGCTGAGTGTAATCAAACTTCAGGATGGACCTGACCTACGCTGCGTTTCTTCTCCTTGGCTCTGTGCCCAGGCTGTGGGCCCACAGACATGACTTTCAGACCAGTTGTTGGGAGACATGGGCAAAGGGCTGAAGGCCTATGGTAACTATCTCTCTTTCATCCTATTTGTATTGATGACTGCCATCTCTTACGGTTGAGCCAAAGGCTTTCTAGGGTTGTTTCCACAACTGGTAGCTTTGGAATTGGGCCGTTATCCACAGCAAATTCTAAAATTGAAAATTTCACTTGAATATTCTGAGTTTCTGACACAAAAGTAAATCTAAGTCTGATTCTCCTGTATCACTTTGGGCAACACAAGTGCCACACCACATCATTGCTAGACCACAGAAGAAGTGGCTTTTCACCACGCTAGACTTCCCATTGCCCCACAGGACCCAAGCCTATCTGATCCCAGAAGCACTGCTTCCCAAGCCCTATGCCTTCCATTCAACCAACTGACAGTAGCATAACACTCTGCCTTCTGACACCCCCAGGCCATCCCTTCTCTGTCACCAATACCAGCTGGGAGCCTGTCACCCTCATCAAGAGGCTTCATTACCCCTGCGCTGCTCCCAGCTCAGCCCCACAACATAGTTCTTAATCCCTGTTGGTTGCAAACACCCTCAGCCAATTGCACCTCAGCTGAGTTATTGTTTCCCTAGTGAAGTCTGACTGTGTTTCTAACTTCACCGGTACAGACTTGTCATGCAGTACCAGCTAGGAGAATTTAGGGATGCAGACCAAGAATGGCGTGACTGTTCCTGGACTGAAATGGATGCCACCTTTGCTCTCCAACGAAGACACGGAGTGAAGCACAACTGTCAGAACAAGCTTGGTAGAAATGCTACCAACTAAAGAATCCTCTGTGCACACCGATCCTGTTCAACTTCCTTGAACTAATTAGCACAACCATGGATACAACTGTCCCATCTGTATCTCCATATTCCACACCCACTGGGTCCACCAACTATAGGTTGAAAATATTTGAAATAACAAAACAAAACAAACTATCTACACTGAATGTTTGTGGATAATTTTTTCCCCTAGTTTTTAAGGATTAAAATGGCATTTTACTATTTCACAAGTAAAGCATACAGTTTTATAAGGATTATTCTCTGAGAAAATGGTATTCTTAAGATCCAGGTGTGTGCTGGCCGGTCTTATGTCAACGAGACACACAAACTACAGTTACTTAGAAGGAGGGAATCTTGATTGAGAAAATAGTCCATAAGATCCAGCTGAAGGACATTTTCTTAGTTAGTTATTGATGAGGATGGGCCTAGACCATTGTTTGAGTCCAGTCCACCCCAAGCTGGTGGTCCTGGATTCTATAAAAGAGCAGGCTGAGCAAGCCATGAGGAGCAGGCCAGTATGCAGCACCCCTCTGTGGTCTCAACATCAGCTTCTGCCTCCAGGTTCCTGTCCTGATGTCCTTCTACAGTGAATACAGTAGCATAAGCAGAATAGCTTGCTGTTTGGTCGTGATGTTTTGTCACGGCCATGGTAACCCTGACTAAGACAAGGAGTAAAATCAAGAGTGTATTGCTAAAGCCACCATTTAAGCCACCAACCACGTCGTTCCATCTCACATCTACCCACAGAGGAGACAGAGGATGGCACATCCTTGAATCTGGCAACACTGAGATCACATTGACAGGGCGCCTGGGGATGTCTGGGAGAACAGACGGTAGGCACCACTGAGTGCCCTGGCAGCTGTTTTCACACTGCAATCTATCCAAAGATTCCGGCAGATCCAGAGACAGGGCTGCCGAGCGGTGGAATGGGAGAGCATGTGTGTACCCACCCTGGCACGGCCACATAGTGTGCCTCTCAAAATGCATTTCACGGAAAGCATCTATGGAGAGTACGGGATCTGGATTAGGCTATCTTGGAGGTATGAGATTGTTAAAATGATGTAGGACGGAACACTTAAACTGAGGGCTTTGAAATATGAAAGAACAAAAATACATATTTTATAACACAGGAAATAAGAATATCTGTTAGAAAACGAAGACTGAGTTTTCCGGAGCCTTCCATGTTTGGAGGCTCAAAATTAGATGCTTTAAACTCCCCTACCATTTTCAGGTCAGGGAAACAATTGTATCCATCCAGGCCCGCTGGAGGGGACCCTGGAAGTTGCTGGAGGCCCTAGGACCTGCCCCACTTTCTGCATAGAACCTACGATTCCTCCACCTGTGGTCCATCTGAGAGCTGGGAGGACAGTCACAGCACCCTACTTCTGCACGAGAGAGGCCTCCAGAGGGCAGAGAAGCAAAACAAAACAGAAACAGTGGCAACCTGGGAACTATGAAGCTGGAGCACCCAACCATGCCTCTAGTGTCGCCTTCCTCGTGGCTCCTTTCCTATCACTTTCTCGATGAGTGGAAAAATAGGCTTCTGGTAGGCTAGAGCAGACATTAACAGACGTTTTGTTACCATTTGAAGGAGAAATGTCCTTCACAGGCTCCTGGGTTTGAATCTGTCGTCCCCAGCTTTTAATGCCGTCCGGGAGGGCACGGACCCTCCATGAGGTGGAAGTTAGCCGAAGGAAGTAGGTTACTGGGGTTTGACCTTGAGGTTAATAGCTTGTTCCTACTTCCTGTCACTCAGGTACTTCCTGTGGAACTGAGAAGTGAGCAAGCGGTTGTCACACATGCTCCCACTGCCATGGAGGTACCCGCTGCCACGCCTTCCACTCCATGACGGACTTCAGCCCCTCAGCCCACGGTCCCAAATACACCTCTCTCTTAAGCTGCTTCTTCTCTGGCATTTGGTTGCTGCACTGAGAAAAGTAACTAATACATGCCTGTTGTCATTGTAAACAACACAGTGTCACTACTATTTGCAAAGCATTTGCACGGCAACAGAGAGTTTAAGTAGTCAAAATGATTTCAAGCCTGTGCGCAGGTGTTATGTCTGCAAATACTGGGCCATTTTACCGAAAAGTTAGAGGATTCACTAATGTAAGTCAGCCTAGACCCAGTTCCCATGAATACTGGGGGACAATTGAATTTACCAATTCAAGCTGAGATAGAGAAGAAGAGGAGAAAGAAAGCAAAACCATGTTTGCTCATAGTTCTGTTCACTTCTGTATTGTGGTAGTGGAATTCACTGTCTGCAAAGCAAAGATCCCAGAGATGTCTAGCTTCAGTATTACTCCTCCCTTTCCACCTTCAAATATATGTCTTATTAATTCTTTGAGAGTTTCATAAATGCATAGAATGGATTTTGATTATATTCATCCCCCCATACTGCTCCAATATGCACCCCTATTCCCCCAAGCCCTCCTAACTCTTCGTTTTCCTGTGTGCCGCCCATTTACTCAGGATAAGGAACCATCCATACCAGGGGCCACACCCTTAAAGAAAACAGATTTTTCCCTCCCCCAGAAGACGTCGACTGTCAGTAACTTCTCAGATAGGAGTGGGGGCCCATGAGCCCCTCCTTGCTCCATGCTGGGATATTGTGAATGCTTTCTCTGGTGTCGACCATGTGCAGGTAGCCATGGCTGCTGTGGATTCATGAGTGCGACAGTCCCATCAACATCCAGAAGACACGGTTTTGGGTCTGCCCTTCCCAACTCTGACTCTTACAATCTGTTTCCTCCTCCTTCATGATCTCTCTACTGGCTGGTTTTATGTCAACCTGATGATCAAATTAGGGTTATCTTGAAGGAAGGAATCTTACCTGGGAAAATGCATCCATAAGATCCAGCTGTAAGGCATTTTCTTAATTAGTAATCAACAGAGGAGATGCCAACCCTGGAATGGTGGTCCTGAGTTCTACAAGAAAACAGGTCGAGAAAGCCATAGGGAACAGGTCATGGAGCAGCACCCTCCATGGCCTCTGCATCAACTCCTGCCTCCAGGTTCCTGCGCTGTTTGAGTTCCTACCTGTCTTAATTAGATTTTCTATTGTTGTGATGAAACATCATGACCAAAAAGCCACTTGGGGAGGAAAGGGTTTATTTGGCTTACACTTCAGCGTTGCTGGTCATCACTGAAGGAAGTCAGGACAGGAACTCAAACAGGGGAACTGCTTACTTCTTCCCATGGCTTACTCAGTCTACCTTCATATAAAGCTCAAGACCACCAACCCAGGGATGGCAACACCCACCATGGGCTGGACCTTCCCCATTGATCACTAAATGAGAAAATGTCTTACAGCTTGACCTCATGGAAGCATTTCCCAGCAGAGGCTCCCCCCTCTGATGACTCCAGATTTGTCAGTGTGACACACAAAACCACCCAGTCCACTGTCCTGACTTCCTTTGATGCTGAACAGGAATATGGAAGTGTAAGCAGAATAAACCCTTTCCTCCCCAACTTGCTTTTTGGTCGTGATGTTTCACTGCAGCAGTAGAAACCCTGACTATGACAGCCCATAAGTTTAAAGGGGTGTGGGTGTGATCTAGATGTCTTGTTGTAGCTGAGCTCTCCACGGACAATTATTCTCTAAACTTTGAGCAATTGTGAGTGTCTGTGCCAACCATGGTCCACTGTATAAAGAAACTGTGTGACGAGCTCTGGGAGATGCACTGATCTATGAATTTAAAGATACAGATTTAGAGAGCAGGATGAAACTATTGTCCTCTTAGCAAAATCATTGTGGTAGGCTCACACTCAGAGCCTACAAACTCTCCGATCACAGGTTCCTGGCCTCAGATACAGTACCAGCCATGCAATTCCTCCTGTGGAGTGGGCCTTAGATTCAATCAGAACATGATGACGTTATCGCCTCACCTGCAGCTTGCGTTGTATCTGTGGTACTATGAACGCTGGCCAGCCGGGGAGAAGCTTCAGGTTGGTACCGACTTAATATTCCTGAGTCCTGTGTCTTCCGTAAGCTTCTCTTGTTTAGGGAATCTCCAGGATGTCCCTGAGCAGCACCTGGAGGGGAGCTGTCTTACATCTTCCCCTGGACTTTTTGTTTGGCCACCTATGGCTTCTGGGAGGACCATTATCATTTACCCCTATGTAGAGTAACCCTAAGTTAATTCCATAATAAGAATATATAGATCATATGAATACATAGCTTAGGTAAAAGTTAAATATGACCTGTATAATAGTAGGCTCCCGGTGGCTTTTCTGAACATCCTTTTTGACTGACACTTCGTACCTGCCTGTCCTGGAGTAGAACATAGGCTTGGTGGTTTAATTTACAGTCCGGGGTCATGAAGGGAACACAAGCACATGTGTGCATGCTGAGTTGCTGTTACCACCACGGTTTTCTAGTTTCATTCTTCCTTAGCCTTTGTTGCATTGCTTCTTTCCCCATCAGATTTTCTTCCAGGTCTTGACACTCAGCTGGCTGGACTGTCCTGCGCGGCTCCTCTTGCTTCTTTGCCGGTCGGGTTTTTACTGACTTCATCCTGACCGTCCTGATCGTGGCGTGGGCTTCAAGGGTCAATCCCATAACACACCCATAGCCAAAATCTTCTTCAAAAAGATCTTTGTTTAAAAGGAGCCCAGTGGTGAACTCAGAGGAACTGTTCTGGAGTTCTGCCATTTTCAGCGGCAGCCTCCCTGCTGCCAGAGGTCAATGTTGTCGCTCTCCAGGGGCCTTGGGCAACCAGAAACCAAAATTTTTGGCTTTTGGTTTAGATTCTTACAAAGTTGTGACTCGGTACTCTGGGACACCTGCAATTTAGTCCTCAGGCTGGTGTTGGTGACAGCTGCTAGTTACCAGTTCCCAATCCCCTGAGGATTAATATTTGAAACTAAAACTCAGAAACTTCTATAAAAATTTGTTATTCTGTTATTGAAATGTGTTATATTTGTTGTCTGTAATGAACACTGGGGGGTAGGGGTGGGAGGATAGCTTAGTGAGACAGTATCTGCACAAGTGTGAGGACCTGAGCTTGCTCCCCGGCATCCGTGTAAAAACTGAGTGTACTAGCACATGCTTGGGTGATAAATGCATCCTTGAGCCTCGGTGGCCAGCCTCAGATCCCAGTGGGATACTCTGTGTGGTATACGGCTCCCAAGGAGCGGTACCCAAAGTTGATATCTGTATTCTACCCACAGACAAACACATGTGGCCCAGTCATGCATGAACATGTATAGACACACACACACCTGCACACATACACAGATAAAATACAAATAAAAGCTGGGACTACTATGTCCTTGTGTTTTTTCGTTACATACAGACCTCAGACTTACTATGTAGCCCCAACTGATCTCAAACTATAAATTCTCCTGCCTCAGCCTCCAGAGCCTGGGGATTAAAGAAATGCATCACTATACTTGGCTTTTCATTGCAGTTTTTAAGAATTCATTTACATGCTGGGCAGTGGTGGCGCACACCTTTAATTGCAGCACTCGGGAGGCAGAGGCAGGTGGATCTCTGTGAGTCTGAGGTCAGCCTGATCTGCAGAGCTGGTTCCAGGACAGGCTCCAAAGCTACAGAGAAAGCCTGTCTTGAAAAACAAACAAACAAAAATATTTACAGTGTATATTATGAAAGTATCAACAAATGACACTTTGAAAATTGAACACACAAAAGTGACACACACAAAACCTGGTTCTTGCCCGGAGTTTGGGAAACATGGTTCTCAAGATCTGAAGACTTGTTCCAAACTTTTTCCACTTTCAACCCCCTTTTTCACCAAGAAATTTTTATGCAATTCTGAGTGTGTGTGTGTGTGTGTGTGTGTGTGTGTGTGTGTGTGTGTCTGTCTGTCTGTGTGGTGGGGGTTGATAACTACAGAAATCAAGCATTTACTTGTAATAAATAACAAACTTATTTAAAAGCAATTCTTTGTGTATGTGTGATTTTACCATTCATTAAAGATGAAAGAGAGTTTGTATACTAGTGACTTGGTTGTATTTATAATTAACAATATGGAGAACATCAACACATAAATATATAGTACAAATTAGCAGAAGTATATTTAGGGGCATTTCAGAAATTGTTGGAAATTCTATCCTAATAGCAAACCAAAATTTATTTAATAATGTTTTAATGATATGTGAGCCAAGAATGAAAAGATTTTAAAAAAATAAAATATCTAATGCAACTAAATACAAAGTTATATGCGTTTGATACATGCTGAGGAATGATGGTAGAAAAATATTAGAAGTGTTTTGTGTGGTGTACTGGTACACACCTCTAAATCCAGCACTTGGGAAGCAGAGACAGGTATATCTCAGGGAGAGCCTAGCTAGCCAGGACTACATAGTGAGTTCCAGGACAACTATCACTAAATAGTGAGACCCTGACTTGAAAAAAAAAAAAACAAAGTAAGAGCCCCGGGAGTCCAGTAAAAGAGAGGGAGGAGGGATTACATGAGCAAGAGTGAGACCAAGATCATGGCAGGGAAATCTACAGAGACAGTTGAACCAAGCTCATGGGAAACCACAAACCCTCAACCGACAGCTGTGGAGCCTGCATGTGACGGAACCAGGCCCTCTGTATGTGGGAGACAGCTGTGTAGCTCGGTCTGTTTGGGGAGCCCCTGGCAGTGGGACCAGATCTATCTATCCCAGGTGCATGAGCTAGCTCAGTGGAGCCCATTCCCTATGGTTGGATGCCATGCTCAGCCTTAATGCAGTGGGGAGAGGGGCTTGGTCCTACCTCAACTTAATGTGCCAGACTTTGTTGATTCTTCATGGGAGGCCTTACCCTTTCCGAGGAGTGGATGGGGGGTGGGCTGGGGGAAGACAGGGCGGGTGGCGGGGGAGGGGGAGAGGAGGAGAAGGGAGAAGTGAGAGGAAGAGTAGGAGGGGAACTGTGATTGGTATGTAAAATGGATAAAAAATTCTAAAAAGAAAGTTAATTTTTTGTAATTAAAGCATTATATTTTAGTAAGATAATAAAGCTTTGTATGTACAAGAAAAACCCTGCAAATCATAGCACACAGTAGTCTCAGATCAGACCGAAGGTGTTTCCGCAGCATCCCTTGATGTTGCATTGATTGACAGCATGCACAGTGCCAAGTGTGCTGCATGTTCAGAACCATGGGTAAGCACTGACAAGCACCCCAGATTCACTATAAATTTATTTTGAATTGATTATTGGTCACTGCATGTTCAGACACCATTTGCCAAGCTTTTTGGAATCCCCATTCATTTAAGCTACCCACTATGGGCAGAAGTTCAGCCAGCAACTCCCAAATAAAGACACTGAGACTTAATATTACTTATAAATGCTCGGCCAATAGCTCTTACATTTTAAGTTAACCCGTATTCCTTACATATGCTCTGCCACGTGGCGGTAACTTCTCTCAGTACAGAGTGCCCATCTGGCTCTCTCTGCATCAGGCTGGCCACTCCTCTGACTCCACCGTTCTCCTTCCCATCATGCTGAGTCTGGTCGCCCCATCTGTACTTCCTGTCTGACTACTGGACAAATCTTTACAGTGTACAAGAGGATTATTCCACAGAAACTCATAGTTTAATACATTCTATAAATCTAGTCTCTGTGACAGGTAACTGCTATGGGACTATGATCTGACTTTGTGGCTGGTCTAATACATGAATGACAACCCCACTCAATTCTTTAGATGAAGAGTTGTTCTTCCCTCCTACGGCTGATACTATCCAGGTGGCTAGTTTTTATTGTCACAAAAGGGTCACAAGTTTTAGAGTCCAACAGACCTATGGATCTGCAGTGGAGTCTATGTTGTGTGACTTCAGGAGATCACATGGCTTTTTTGAACCTCAGTCCCTTCATGGGCTAAATAAAGGTGCCATTCCCTGCCTTAGGCAAAGCTCATAATTAAGAGAAAAGGTATTTAGAAGGGATTTATCACAGTACCATGCAATAGGATCTCCTGCAGTGATGGGAATGTTGATATCTGCAGTGTCCGATATTGTGGCCTCTAGCTACCACGTGTGAAAGCTTTAAATATGACTACTAAGCCATAAGTTCCAATGGCCACAGGTGGCTATTATATCAATAAGAACAGGTCTGGCAGGCTTACCTACAGATAGTGGACTCAATGTCTACAATTTTAGTGAATATTGCAGAAACCCATAACTGGCCAAAGTCCAGAAAGCAATAATGGAGGGTCCTGCCTTTAATGGGATATCTGTATCGCTCCTCCAAGGCTCAGGGAACATTATGGAAGAGGGGGAAGAAAGAATGGAAGAGTTAGAGGGTCAGGAGATGGGCAACAAAAAGATTGACACAGCCATGGTACCCACAAACCCAGTATAGCAAGGTTATCCACTCAAGACCTGCACGGATTGGTCCTGTCAACATTTCTCCATGGACAAGAGAGAGGAATCCATGATTCCCAACCCCTTCTAAGGGGTTATTGGCAGTTAATGGTTGCTGTAAGACAGGGTGTCATTTTCTTCAGTGTTACAGCCACTGATATACTGAGTTTTCTTTAAATGACTTCCACCCATGCTCCCGTCAATAACTCCAATCAGACTCAGTGAGTCACCCACAGAAAGAAGAAATGAGAGTGGAGGAGGGGGCTTGGTGGGAAGAATGTCAATAGGAAAGGGAGTAAGAGTAGGGAATGGGGGACGAAATGTCTACAGTTCATTACACATACATGCGCGAATGCATGTATGCGTATGCATGTATGAGTAGAAATAGAATAAGAATATTTAAACACTTACAATCTTATTAGGTATCATTATACACATCCCAGATAATGTTTTAGATATTGCAAATATATCTATTGATGAGAGAAACACAGTTTTCATACTCATGAAACTCAGACCTTACTGATGAAGAACTTGATAGTTTTGCAGGAGAATTTGCCAGAGCAGCATGTCACTCTGGATCCTTGAACTATTGAATGGCTCTTTGCAAGGAATGGTTAGTAAGGCATTATTTTGGACCAGCAATGGCTGTCCTACACTAGACACCATGAGTTGTGATATTCAGGTGGGTAAATCTGTATGGGGACCAAGGAGACTTCTGGAAAGAAAGGATCAGAGACATCTCTAGCTTTACTTCAGTCTCAGGACAACAATGGCCCATCAGAGAACTGAAGAAGACAAGTTAAGGCTCCTGACTCAGGTTCTTCGTGAGGGTCTAGTGTGGAAGGGGCTCACGGAGTAGCTGTTGAGAAGTCAGGAAGTCCCTACCTCTTTAGCCATGACAATTTAATGTGAACTTCATGGGGATCTGGTCCAGCAAGGAGACCTTTCCACAGCGGCTGCAGACACCTGGAGGAAATGAAGCTTCTACAGGGCAGGACCGAAGGACTATACACTACAGTGGTAGCGAATTACAGCCAAGGCCTCCTCATATGTCACTTGCCACGAGTACCAATGCAAGACACACATGGCTGCAGAGGCAGGCGGGACTTCCTGTCTTGGCCACAGCTGTGCACAGCCAATCCCTTCCACACGAGGCCCTCAGCAACAGCTCCAATCAGGTCCTTTGGTAAACTGACTTAGCTCCCGGGGAGGCTGGAAGAAGGTGTTACAGGTGACCGTGTGTCCAGATGCGAATGTGGGGATGGAACTCAGGTCCTCTGTAAGGCAGCTCTCGTATCCACAGAGTCATCACTCCAGCCTAATCATAATGGCTTTTCACACACGTAGACAACATACATCAATCACACCCATTTCCTTTCACCGTTCTATACCTCCTTTCCCCTGGTACAGGTGCCCTGTCCATGTATTATTATTATTTTAAAATCTAGAATATGTGTATGAAAGTAAATATAATATCTGTCCGCACTGTCTGAGTTAGGCTTAAAACGATGGCCTCTAGTTTCACTCATCCCCCTGAAAATGACATTTCATCTTCCTTGATGGTTAAATATTGCTCTATTTTGAACACACATCAGTTTTTTGTTTTTGTTTTTTTACCTGTTCATCTATTGATGGACACCTGGGCTGACTCCATAACTTGACTATCATGGACAGTTAAGCTGTCCTCTCTGAAGGGACTATGGGGTTCTCAGGCCCCAGGCCAGAAACTCTGTTTGTAAGATCTGTGTGAAAGGCAGGACATGGGACTTCAGTGAGCTTCACCTGCACAGCGGTCTGAGGTCACAGGTTTACAGAAGTTCTGTTGAGCAAACTCAGTATTGCCTTGCTTGACTCTTCTGCTCCCTTCCTGTCTACTTAAAAAAAAAAAAATCTCTTGCCTGCCTCTCTGCTTCTTTCTCTCATTTCTCTCTTCTGTCTCCGTTATTCTCTCTCTGTCTTCCCTCTTTCTTCCCTTCCCCTGCCCCGCCACCTTTACCTCCCCTCCCCTTTCCTCCCTTTCTCCCTCCTCCTCCTCCTCCTCCTCACACTTCTCTTTTTTCCTTCTGAGGCTGAGTTTCACTGCCTTTGACAGCACGATGCTCCAGTCCCCACCTCCCCCTGACTGCTGAGATGTTATTTTCTTTTCACAGCACTTCCTTCAACTCTACAGTTAGAGGTTTTGTGATCAGCTCTGAGAAAGCCCACAAAGGACAGGGGACAAAACACAGGGTACTTCAGCAGATGAGGACACGGATGACATCACTATCAGTGCAGGAGGACAACCCCTCCTCCCCCTGGCTGGTGCTCCCCACTCCAAATAAAATAGTCAAAGAGGCCATTTCCTTTTTGACAGACAAATCTAGTGTAGACGTGGAAAGAAGTTCACTGGGTGTCCCCTCGGCGCCACTGAGGAAAGCAACAGACAGGTTGGGGTTTTTGGCGACAGGCTCCTTCCAGTAAGTGAGGAGCAGACAGACGACAGACAGACACAAGAGCAGCTCTATTTAGGCCTAGAGGCTGCAGGCAGCCCCAGCCCTGTCTGATTCAAAAGAACAGGAGTAGATAGAAGGTCCACGCTAAGCTGATGCTCACAAGGACCTCCCCAAACTGAGAAGGTTCCCAAGACTCTCTCTACCCCTCACCCAGACAGAAGGGGTGAATTCCTAGGAGACCAGGAAAGTTTAACCCAGCTCATGCCCAGAACGAGAAAAAGGAAGATGGGGACTAGCGGAATCCTCAGAGAGGCTCCTGGCAACCTCTCACCAGCAAATGCTGCCAGTCTGACCCAAAAGACAGCACTCTGCAGGCTCAGAGT
This sequence comes from Myodes glareolus, assembly GCF_982192425.1. NCBI lineage: Eukaryota > Metazoa > Chordata > Mammalia > Rodentia > Cricetidae > Myodes > Myodes glareolus. The sequence goes on from NC_142032.1 coordinate 32,715,484, forward strand.
GCAAGGCAAACTCTTGAAGCCCAGGAACGAACATCCCCTTAAAAAAAAAAAAAAAAAAAAAAAAAAAAAAAAAAAAAAAAAGCTGTGTGTGGGTTCAGCTCACTAAAGACTGAACCTTTTTTTCCTCGGGGCAAAAAGTCCCCAGGGTAGTCTCAAAGCCCTCCTAGGCCTGAAGTGTTTCAGGGAAGACTGGCAGGTCACAGGCGGCTGGGCATCAGCAGGGGTTCACGCCTCCACTGGCAGCTTCTAAGTCACTCACCGATGTCTAGAACGCAGCTTTCCGCAGAGCTTCAGGCTCAGGGCTAAGGCCGCGGCTATGAAGATTAGAGCGACCATGAAGGACGGAATGAAAACACGCAGTGCCGTTGTGCTGGGGGCCTCGGGCTCAGTCCAACCTGGGTGAAGGAAAGAATCAAAATCCCATCACAGGGCCGCTCCCAGACAGACTGGGGTGGCTTTCGGAGGGGTCCCCACCACACGGACGCGGGGTTAAGCCTTCGTTCTGCATTTCTCACGTAGAAGCTCATTTCCTTCCACAACCACCCAGTGAAGAAACCGCTACTTGGATCTCCATTTTCACTGGTGGAAAAAACGTGAGGCTGAGAAATTTCCCCGAAGTTAGACAGCGAGGGACTTAGCTGAGACACACTTCAGACTGTCTGGGCCAGCTCCTGTGCCTTTTGGCACTTTGCCATTCCAATCCCCAACCATCTGCCCACCCACCCATCACCGCTACCCCCATCTCTGCCTCTATTCCCACTTCCTTTCTCTTCATCACCCTGCATTTCTCATCCACGCAGGAAAAACCCTCAGCTCCAAATTTTATTTTCTCCATCACTGATCAGAACTCAGGGGCTTAGAAATCTGTACCACTACTCATTGGATTTTAAAGACTAGCAAGATCCTTTGGAAAAAGCAGAACATCCCAGGCAGTGGTGACATTAAATCAAGCCTTTCAGGTCTCGGTGGGAACGACTACAACTGGTCTTGAGCGTGTCTGGACTAACGAAGGTATTGGTCCTGAGGACAGCATCCATCTGGTGAAGAGAAGGGTAATTTAGAGGTTGGGGGACACCCTTGCAGAATTCTGGGTACCTTCAGGTTGGCCAGATGGAGAGAAGCGATGCCTACGGGGGTGTTCACAATTTGCCAATGAATGGGCACACAAGTTAGGCCGTGCCTGTTTCTGAGACCGGAACTTTGCCTCATGGAGTGACAGGCACACACTAAACAACTGCTGTATCAGAAAAGCTGTGCCAGTCTGTCCAGGGAGGAGGGCTCGAACTGCTGTAACGCTCTCTCTGTAACGCTGAGAACCGTGGAATAGTCTAGCTGGGAAACCACTAGACACCACTCAGTCCTGAGTCATTGTAGAGCAGCAGGGATGCTAAACAATCTTTCTATGGTCACTGTTTCCAAGGAAACGGCAGAAGTTGCAGCCCCAGATCTACCTGTCCCAAAGCTCAGGCTCCAGAGGAGTCATCCTCATCCAAGAGCATGTGATCACTAAGAATGAAAATGACAAGAGCCTGCTTGCTTAAGCCGCGTTGCAAAACCGCAAAGTGTCTCGCTGCTTCTTCACTACTAAGTGCGGGCGCCTTTGTTCTGTTCAGATTTCCTCACGGATCCGTCCATGTGTGGAGTTTCTGCTCATCCTCCTTAGACTCCATCCTCCTTAGAGTGTATTTGGAGGACAAGGGTGGTACCTAAGTCATCCCTCAGTCCTTATGAAGCCTAGCATTGCTGCATGAGAGGTGTCAGTCAAAGCTCCTAGGATGAACAGGCTATCTAGTACACCAAGCTGATCAACCTTGTGGAAACCTGCTAGCCATTCCTCTCAGCCTCTCCCTCCCTCCCAGGGCTAGGTTACTACTAGATATGGTCCCCAAAGATGCTTTCCTAGACCCAGAGGCCAGCACTTAGGTGGAGCCAGGAACATAAATGAAGCTCAGATCAAGAATGGGTCTTCTGGATCTCGACTGTAAAACGCCACTTCTTCCTCCCTGAAAGCAGAAAATGGATTTGGCAAGGGCCCTGCTTTGATGATTCAGCAGGGACACTATCCAGGAGAACGGCCAAGTGGCAAGATGGAAATAGCCTGGGTCACTGAATGTCTCATAGAATGTAGTCATTTAGCTGCTTGGATCAATTTTTATCTCTGAGTATTAGGTGGTGGAAAACCACATGGCTGCTTTGAGTCACTGCATGTTTACCTCTTTATGATGTCAGCTTAGCCTACACAGTCTTCTACATTATTTTATGAGAACTGCCTTCTCTTCAACAATGATGAGATAAGCAATGGGAAAAAGATCTGTCCTATTCTTACCACCGTCCTGGGTGCTCAGAGAGAAGCCAGGGATCTTGCTGGAGGTGACATAGTTTTCCTGCATTGCACCCTTTAGTATCACAGCAACGCTTTAACACGCATGCCATTGTTTACTCTCGCTGTGTCCCTGAGAGACTGAGTGCTAGAACAGCCCTGCAGCATGCTCACGTTCTGAAGCCAAGAGGCAGCAGAAACAGCATTTGAAATTTGTCTGCTTTCAGAGTCCACATTCTTTTCTGCTGTCTCAATTCTCTTCCAGATGTGCCAGGAGGACTTTTCTGCCAGCCCCACCCGGTAGTTAACAGTCCCTCATAATCTAGCCCAGTTACATTTCCCAATGGAAATGCAGCAATTGGCTGAGGACAGCCATGTGTCTGAAGGAAGATCATCTGAGAACTCCGTAACTTCTGACCAAGATTCAGTATGTTCAACCTTCTGTCCCGAGTGGCAGGCAGCCATCCTCCCACTCCCGAACTCTCATTTCTGCATCGTTGTATTAGTTGACTTCTGAAGAAGTCTGACGTGGTTCACAGCGGTCAGCAGTGGGGGAACCACTTGGTTTATGAGAATGAGCAGAAACAGGAGAGTTCTAAGTCAGCAGACACTGCCTTTAAGAAGTAGAAGCCAGAATCCCTGGGGGTGGGGGATGTGTGACTGTGGTTGTCCTGCTGCTGCTGTTGTGTGTCATGTCAGGGCATTGTCTCTGACCTAACTATCCACACAGACTAGGGACCGAGGGGAGGGAGCTGGGGTCTTCAAGACGGTGTCTGCCACCCAACACTGCAGCATTCACCGAGCGCTCCTCATGGGCAAAACAATCTGCTTTCACTGTGATCTGGACGCAAAGGAGACCCGTGTGAACGATGAAGACACACGGACAATACACAGAAAAAATGAGAAAAGATAACAGTCAGAGGAAAACAAGCCAGTGATGTGGATCAAAGATCTTAAGAAAGTGACGTGGGTAAAAAGATCTTCATGAGCAGCCGAGGGCCTGACTCTGAAGCTCTATGAGCTGTCTTAGAGGCAGGGTAGGCTGGGGCCTGCCAAATAATGTTGTTTTATGGGAAAGGAACTTACAGCATAGAGAAGGTATGGAAGTGAGACAGATATTGTAACAGACCCCAGACCTTAGCACAACTGACTCCATAATGGAAGTACCAGTCAGGTCATAAAACTCAGCACATAGACAATACCACCTGCCAAAAGGAAAACAAAAACCTGATCTATCCAAGTCCGCAGTTTTGGGAAAGTTTCTAAATGTATTAACCTTGTTTTTTGGCTTCTGTAGTTCTGTTTCTGGCTAACTGCTCTTGTTAGCTGAAGTATGTCAACCCAGAGTATAGTTTTTGTTTTTAAAGACTCACCCTGCAAAAGGCTCAAGGCTACACTGGGATCTTAAACACCCAGTTTAGTGACCAACTGGCTAATAAAGAATTTCTATTGGCTTAAGCCCATGTCTGATCAGTCTTCTCTGGTGAATACCCCACAACACTTCTGGAGGTCCCAGAGACCAGACCTCAAGATACCTGGGGTCTCTGAGCTCCTTGGAATGAGGAAGAGTGTTGTCCTCAGGGGACTCCTCTGGGTGCAAAACCTGAGTCTGGGGTCCCAAGGGCTCCCTTCGATCAATTGATGCCTAATGCGTTGGAGGAATATGACATCTCCACCTCAAAGGGAAACAAGTTAGAAAGTCACCTGGCCTGTGACTTTAAGAGGTGAGACTGGTAAAGGCACCTTATGCTTTTACACGTAAGAGGGGGTGAACGGATGCTGCGAATGATTCAGTGTCTCATGTGAGGTGTTCCCTAAGTTCCCATCCCGTCAGGTCCATGAATGTGCAGTGGTTACTCCTGGTTGTCTTTGCTGTGTGTGTGTCTCTCTGTGTGTGTGTCTCTCTCTGTGTCTTTCTACAAGTTTTCTGTCAGTTCTGTTTCCTGTATTGACCGGTTGCTTTCTCTTGGGTCAGAACTCCCCGGCTTAAGACCAGTGTCCCCTCCTGCTGAATACCTGACTCCTTTTGGGTCTGCCAGGCTGCCCCCAGAGATCTGCCAACCCAAAGAAGTCCTTCACCTGTCCCGCTCCAGAAGGAGGAACACTAGCTCAATTCCTGCCCACACTGTCAAGACTGGTCATTGTGCTGAGGTGGAAAAAGGCTGGGCTGCTCCCTGGGAGGGGAGAACCCTCCATCTAAGCGGAAGAAACACAGGAACGGGAGCTAGTTCTCTGTGGTGAGCATTCTCTCTGCTCCCCCTCCCCTGCCTGCTCTAAGTAACTCCAGAGAAGAAGAAAGAGAAAGTTTACTCCTTTCGTAATTATGTTTCCTTCCAACCAATGATTCATATAACTGAAAAACTGAAAACTAGGATTCTCTGAAAAAAGTAGAAAACCACCTGAGGCCCAGGCGAGAGGATCACTGCTGATCAAAGATCCTCTTGACAATGCTGCCAGGACAGAACGAAGCTTCCCTTCTGTCCAACACTGACCAAGCAGGCATTTTTCACCGGACGCATTTTTCCGCGCTGTAAGTGAGTAGGATCTCTGTCGTTTTGCTGGCTGTGGTTCCAGTTAACTGGCTTGGCTGACATTTCCAGGAAAGTCAGTCTCTTATTAAATGATTCAGAACTTGACTGGCCATGCTAGCTAGTTCTGAAAGTGAATCTCATCCTTTAGATTTCTGTAGCAACAAAATCTCAACCTCTTTGGACACATAGCTAGAAGCATCTAATAAAGCCCAAGGCTCAAGAGAAAGAGGGGGTCATAGAAGAGTCTGATAAAAGGGGCAGAGGGCTGGGTGATGTGACTCTTATCTTTGCAGATGCAGGAACCAGTCACAAGCCAAGTAATATAGACGATGGAGTTGGAAAGGGCAAGAAAATGCACTATCTCCTAGAACATTTATAATCCTCAACTAGAACTCAGTGAAACCCGTGTTAGACTTCAAACCCCTAGAAGTTATAAGATAATAAAGTTTTATTGTTTTGAACCTTTACATTTGTGGCAGTTTGATATGGGAGCAATAAGAATTATATATGTGGTGGAAAAAATTCTGTCTCTTATGAAATGATTGTTTTCCTAGTGGACAGCTTTTAGTTATCAAATGAATGTTCGTACCTGGCACAAAAAGTTACTGGTTTGTCCAAATAGGTTCAAATTTTGCTGGTACAGAAATTCAAAAGGATGAAATCCCCTTCTAAAACTAGCCAGTCAGAACGAATGATTTTTGTAAGAGATCAGTTTCTCAGCGATGCCACACACCCAGTTAGCCAGCAGTACAGCCAGCCGAACAACACCCACGCTATTCATTGGTTGTTCTGGACATGAATCACGTGGGATATTTCTACTGCATCTCCAGATTGTTTTCTACACTGTAACACTATGCTCTGAGATCCAGATGCTGACCTATCTGGAAGAGACCTGTAGAGAGCTATCTTTGTTCTCCAACCTCCTGCTGGGTTCAGTCAATGGGAGACACCAGTAGGATTATGGAGGACCTGAGGTATGGTTGGGGAACCTGCCATTCACAGACTTCCCTTGAAGCTGCTCAGATTCGGCACTGCAACAAGTTTGTCCCCGCAGCTACCTTCTCCCGGTAGCCTCTCCAGCAGTGAAAACTCTTGCTCAATAGAGATCTTTGTCCTGTTCTATCCTTGCAATTCTTCTAGATTCTACCTTGACCTCTTGAAGGATCTATAACACCTTCTTATCTGTTTCTCACCTGAACTCTGGTTGCAGGACTAGGAAGTGGGTACTGCACTTACCCAGAGGACCAATGATGGCTGAAGTAAGCTCTTGCATGGGAGCATTCCAGAACATGCAGCTGAAGTTTCTGCCAGGCTGTGGCTTTAAGTGCAGAACACTGGTGACCTGGTACAGGTCTTCAGGGGTCCTGATGTGGCTGGTGTTGGCAGGAACACTGACGTTTTGCCAGGACACTTCTGCCAAGGGGTAACCCCTAGCCTGGCAGGTGAGTTGTACCTCGTCTGTCCCTGGGACCTCTAGGATCCGAGTGTCTATCTTCTTGTAAGAAGCTGGACAATAGGGAAAAAAAAAAGACGTTTTATTCTATAGAATGCAATCTACTCAATGCAAGAGTAAATAAAATGATAACCTTAGGATATATATACGTATCTTTAAAAATACTTTCTGTGTCCCAGGTACATTATTTTGCATAAACTGAATAGTTTAGTTTATATAATACAACAAAGATGCTTTGTTGATATCTCCAATATTTGTTGGGGTTAATTGACGACAGGTATGTTGAGAATGGTGTCCAAACTCAGAAGAACAAAGTCTGGTAGACCCAATGTTTGAAAATAGGAAGGCTGCAAACTTACATCTTACAAACTATGCTAAGATGCCATACCCTGTAGCTTCTTGTATTCTAAACTGTCCCATAATCAGGGGCTGGAGAGAGGCTGGAGGACAGAGACATGATTACCACTAAATAACTCAATAGATCACTTTTTCAGACACCATCAGTAGACAGTTTACTCAAAATTCCCCTTTCCCTCGGTTATTTTTGAGATTAGGAGGAGGAAAATCAGGATCTATGTATGAGCTGTAATAATTAAGAGTTGGGCATATTTGTTATTACTTCTCAATAGAGACATGTTCTGAGCAGTATATGCTGAGTGAATTATTCACATGAGATTCCCTACTTTCTAGAACGTGGATATCTGAAACCAAAAGGAGATATTTGGAGGGCCAGGAAGGCACAAAGACTATCCAGCAATCTTCGGTCATATCTGGAAAGTAACAAATAGTAACACCACATGTAAATAGCTGGAAGTGTTGACAATAAACTGTGCACTTTTTGGTGATGAGGGGGAAGCAAGCACTGGCTTTTATTAAATGGGAACTAGTTCCTGACATAGACGTTCAGTAAATCATTGAAGCAAAAGCAATCTTGAAGTGAAAACATTTGTTGAGGTGGTTAATCTTGTCAACTTGACTGAATGAGAAGTTCCTAGGATATTGGTAACAATGCTCCTGGGTGTGTCTGTGAAGACTTCTCCAGAGAGAATTAACTAGCGGGTGGGAAGATCTACCCTGAACACGGGAAGTACCATCCCATGGGCTGGGGACCCAAATGAACTAAAGAGAAAGCAAGCCATGACGGGAATTCTGGTGTGCTGTACCCTCCAGCACGTGATGGACTGGAACCGCTGAAAGCAGGATCTCAAATAAACCGCCCCTCCCTAATTTGTTCATGTCAGACGCTGGGTCCAATGATGAGCAGTGACAGCTAACAGTTATGATAAGACAGTTCCTTAAACCGTCAAAAATGCTGCCACAGCCTCGTTTTCATGTGGGAAGTGGCTACAGAGGCATCATCCCCAGCAATGCATAATAGGGAAGCTAGACTTTTCTTGAGAAAGGATGAACAAATTTTAGAGTTTCAGTGGTGAAAGCAGTTTTAAAAGTCTAAGAGTTCCAACTTCCTGCTCAATGAAGCGTCTGTTCTAGCAACTTTGCTAGATAACTACCGTGGTGAGTGTTAGGCACGAACCTAGAAACAACAGGTAGTCTGAGATTGGTGTTCTAGATGTTATCAGTTAGGTCAGGACAGTTTAGTGTGTTATTCGCGTCTTCCGCTGCATAGTTTATCCTATCCGTTATAGCAGAGATGAATCAAAAGTTCACACGTACACGCATTTGTCATGATCGCTGTCATCTTCTTCATTTTGTCTTCCAGTTGTTTTTGAACAAAGAGAACTAAGATTTATTAAGACAAAGGCTAGGAGGCCACAACCTTACACAAAGAGCTACAGGCAACTAAGGAACGCCAGAGTGGAAGACAGTTGTCCCCAGGGCAGAGCACTCTAACTGGCTATCCAATACCAAACAGCAATCCCTGAAAACACACATGTAAGTGACATTGTACAGACTAAGCAGGTTGTATTCGGGTATGCAGAGATATATATGTATATACACACACAACACACATATGTAGCAACAATGAAAAAAGAGGCCATGACTTTGAAAAAGATGGGTATATGGGAAGATTTGGAGAGATGAAAAGGAAGGTTGAAATGATATAATTATATTATAATCTCAAAATATAAAAATAATTTTTAAGAAAGTAATAAAAGATAACCGAGAGTGGGGGCCCCAAGGGAGGACTATCCAACTTTCCAATTGACGTTTACTATGGTGGCGTTATATTGTCAGATTCACACACATTTAGAATCATTTCTCTCTATGGAGCTAATGCTTATCATTGTGAAATGTGACTTTTTAAAGATCCTGTCATCCTTTTTATGGCATACATAATCTGTATAAAATATAGATCATATTGAGATTTTCATAAATGCATTAAATGTTCTTGGATGACAGTCACCCCTCCATTACCCTCAGTTATATTCCCCCGCCTCCACCCTTTTCTCTCCTCTGGCAATCCCCTTTTCCCTTAGATTCCCGAGATGAGACCAAACATGTGATACATTTCTTCCCAAGTCTCTGTTATGTCTCTTTACACAATGATTTCCAGTTCCAGTCATTTTTCTTTAAACAACAGGGTTTTGTTCTTCATTATAGCTGAATACTCTATTAAACAGGTATGCTACATTTTCTTTACGCATGCATCTGTTGGGAGCAACCTGACTGTGACTTGGCTATTGTGAGTAGTGCTACAATAATCCTGGCACTTTGATGGTGTGCTGACTTCGAGTTCTTTGAATATATACTCAGGAGTACCATAGCTGGATCAAACGATAGTACTATTCTTAGTTTTCTGGGGAACCTTTATTCTGACTTCCATTGTGACTAGACCAACAGAAAACACCACCTTTTATCTTTAGCAACGTCTATTTTTCTCATACTAGCAATCAGTTAGCTCCTAACTCATAGTTAACTACATCTATAAGTGGAAGCTCCTACGTCCCCCAGAGGATGTCTTTGTCATGAGCACAATAAGTAATCGAACATCCACCGGGAAGCTCATTCTCATGTCTTCAGTTTCATCCCATGGACATAATACATACATATTTGTATTTTCAACAAATAATTGCTTCATTCTTACAAATACACATATATGTCTGGTAGTTCTCTGATCTATCATTCTTAACTGTCTTACACTTAACAACAAAATATGTACAGCTATTGAAATTAAATTTTTCCTTACTACTATGGGATTCCAGGTGTCCAAAGTTTTTTTTTTTAATGTGATTTCATTACCATTATCAACACATATTATCAAAATGTAAACTATCCTGGATACTGGCAATTATTAAGTGTGAAAAATAAAAGTGTATTGGAAATGTATCATTCAAATTATTCGTCAATCTTAAAATGCATATAGATTATATTTAAAACTATTCTACCATGAGGTAGAAGTCAACAATAATTTTATTTGTATTTTTAATTTTTGTAGCTAAAAGGACTAATGAATCTTGTTCACATGAATTGGCTGGGCTAGGAATTGGAAGCAATTTGAAAGACATGGTTCATCAGGCAAAGAACGCTAATTTTTGGTTATCGGCGGTTATCTCTAGGTGAGGGTCCTCATCATCCTTCAGTTTTGCTGGAAGTGAAGCGTTTGTTAGCTGCCCTGTAGCAGGCAGCAGCCACGTGGTTCTGTGGGCCCTGGAAATTTCTTTTAACTCTTGTCTGATTCTGTGGAGCTTTTAAGCCTCAAGACAATAAAAAGGGAGTCAGAACATTCAAGAAGAAGAAGAAAGAGGGGGTGTTTTGGGGGAACCCTAAAAGCTTGTCTGGCTGGTACGTGCTCAGGTTCATCAATTTGGGAAAGAGATGGGACCGTGAAGACCTAGACACACATACGTGTGCTTCTCTTAGAGAATCAACAGGTTCTCTGGGAATCAACAGGTTCCTCCATTGCTTCCCACACAAGAGGGTTCCGAGTCCAGCCAAGGATGAGGCAGGCTGTCTTCTCATTTGCCTGACTTCCTCTAGCTCCACTGTGTCTGCTACTTTAACCCTTTTACCTCTACTTATAGCAGATATCAAAAAATATTTCTATTCAGGTACCTTTTCTGCCCACTTTGAAGTAGCTGCCTCTGTTGTGGAACATTAGTTGAAGTTGAGTTACGTTTGTTTATGCTGTGGAGCATGTGTGTAATCATGCAAGGATGTGTTGCATTCTTTTATGCTACATTTGTTTAACTCTGTGAAGCTTTGTTACTCAGCCTGTCTAAAACACTTGATTGCTCTAATAACGAGCTGAACAGCCAATAGCAAGGCAGGAGAAAGCATAGGTGGGGCTGGCAAGCAGAGAGAATAGGGGAATTCTGGGAAGAAGAGAGGGAGGAGTGAGAGAAGACAGAGGAGGAGGACATCATGGGGCAGCCACCCAGCTACCTACCAGCAAACCACAGAGTAAATAAAGAAATGTATATAAAATAGAGAAAGAGGCAAAAGGTAGACGGATTAGTTTAAGAAAAACTGGCTAGAAATAAGGCGAGCTAAGGTCAGGCTTCTTAAGTAAGAATAAGCCTCGACGTGTGTGATGTATTTGAGAGCTGAGTGGTGGGCTCCTCCAAAAAGCAAAGGGCCGAAAGGGTAAAAAACAACCACTGCATCCTCTCTCAATTGAGCTACTGAGAGCAGCATGCTATGGCGTGCAGCCGGCACAACCCTCCGCCAGCGATGACCTGCCAACACTCACCTTTGACTTTCACTGTCAGGTACTTGTAGTCCCAGGCGGCCCCGCAGATGACCAGACAGCGGTACTGTCCTGCGTCCCTCACTTGGACATGGGGGATGTGGAACAAGGCCTTCCCCAGGGGCAGCACCTCCTCCAGGAGGGTGGCTCTCTCACTCGGAAAAGCGGTATCGTTTTCTATCTTCTGCAAATTGACTTCTATTTCTTCGAGTTCTGTGCATTCCCTGTGGTCGAAATCACACTCCAGGCTCACGTTGCTGCCAAACTCTACCGTGTACACTTCCTTAGGGACCGTCACCGTGAATAAAGCTGAAAAGGAAAGACAGCTCGCTGGAATCCTGTCACTTGTCAGTTCTTCTAGAACGGGAGTTCTGCTCCACCCCTCCATCATTCTCCCGGAGACCCCTGTCATTCTCTGGGCTTTCTGCATGGCTCCGTGCTTCCCTTCCCGCATCCAGTAATGAGACAGTGGAGTTCTTCTCTGAACATTCCCAGCCACACAGCTGTTCCCCCCACCCCGCCCCTGCATCCCAGCAGGAGCTTCTGATATCAGGACAGGCCTGCTCGCCCCAACATCTCCCACCTCAGAGCCTGCCGTCAGTCCAGGGTATTCCTCTTGTGAAACCATAGGCTGTCCTACCATTGAGGGCCACCTCCATTTTATTTATTGTTATTATGTTTCATCATCTGGGCTGATTGTCTTTACTTCATATGAGATCAGTTTTTACCTATCTTTGCCAAATATCATCACCTCCAACCAGTGAGAGTAACAACATCCACCTCTTAGAGAGCTCTTAGATACAACAGCACCTCATTTAGTCCCCCTGGAAGCCAGTGAGATGGGCAGCATTGCTGTTGCCCTTTTGAAAATGCAATGAGGCACAGAGAGGTTAATCTACTTGCCTAAGAGCGCACAGCCAAGACCAGTGCAGTATGTCTCCATCTTTGACTGGTAATCACCAAGTCATACGAATCCACTATAGATGGTCACTATTTTGGATCAATAAAGTCAAAGGGGAAAAAAATGGAAGTATGTTTAGCTACAACAGGCCAAGTTTCACAGATGGTACTTTATAACCGTATTTATACTGTAATCTTGACCTGGATGTATTGTCATTAAGATTTTATAATTTGTCCAGGGAATACCGGAGTAGAGCTAATATGGTTGCAGATCAGGGCCCATTGCTGCTGGACTGGAAAAGCTGTAGCTTCTTTTCTCAGCATTTCCCAGAGCGGGAGACACATCTCACCAGAGATATGCAAGGCTATTTCATGGGGGGAAGAACCAAAGGCTAAAGGGAGCTGAATTTAGAGAAATTTGATTTCAGTCCTTCAGCTATGTTTTCTAACTGGACGCTTACTCTTTAGAATGGACAGTTCTTCTTTTCCTAAGGCAGGGAGCCCCCAGGAAGAAGAATGGCACCTGCAGAGAACTTAAATTAAAAATCAAAGTATTTGGTTTTGTACCTAACCTCTGTTTTACTAGCGTTTTACTGGATTTCTGCCTATATAGGCAACCTTGTATTTTAAAAGCCGAGTTAACTTAAATAGCCCCATAACACAAGCAGGAAAGGCAGTATCTGCATCCATCAGTATCGAATGGCTACCCTCATGATGGAGGTATGGAAAGATCTTGAAATCACTTCTGAATCACTGCACAAGACTGGATCGAATTATACTCAATAGATCTCTCATTCTTCCATATAATCAAATAATCTGATCATCAAATAGTTGTGACAGGTGAGCTTGGGCCCAAATCCCAACAGTGTCTGGATCAGTTAGGAGCCATTGAGTGGGGCCTGTCACTGAACTTCCGAGAGTCTGTCCATTTTCTTTTAATGAGGTTAGTATCTATCTCTTGGTTCTGTGGGAAAACTTGGACAAGGAGAAACACATGTATCACCCCTGTCTGTCAGCTAGTAGGCACTCAGAAAATGTCCTTCCAGGTGATGGTTTAATGTTTAGGAAAGTAGTGATCCACCACCTATAGGGTGGGCAGTCTTTATTAGCCAGGATATTCTGTCCCTCCTTCCCTCTCTCCCTTCTTTCCTCCTCCTCCTCCTCCTCCTCCTCCTCCTCCTCCTCTTCCTTCTTCTCTCTCTCTCTCTCTCTCTCTCTCTCTCTTCCTCCCTCCTTTCCCTCTTTGCTTCCTTTCACTGACAGGGTCTCACTATGTAGTCCAGACCGCCTGTTACCTTGGACTCCTGCCTCAGCCTCCTAGGCCCTCAGGTGGTGAACTAGGATATTAGTTAACCAGGATGGTTGTCCATTCCCTGACCTGACTCTATAGGATGAGGAATTTGTGTTTCCTGCTGTCTGGTGATTCACACTGCCATTCTCCTTTACATTGTCTTTGTTTGTGAGACAGGGCCTTGCTGCCTAGTCCCGTGTGGTCTTGGACTCAAGTCCTTCCTGCCTCAGCCTCCGGGGGTCTGGGGTGGCCAGGTATGGTACCATACTCAGCTTTCAGGTATCTTCTGATTCAAGTTTTTCCTCCTGATATTCTTCAAACCTTAGAAGTTAATGATAAGATTAAGTTTGCTTGGTATTTTTTCTAGTATCTAGCACCTTGGTCTCAGCTATGGAAAATCAGGGGAGGCAAAGGGGGGAGCAATTCTTGGCTAGCATCCAGCATATTGGATAGTGATATGCACAAATGCTCCTTACCAGAAATGGGGGGCAAGTTTGTCTCCTCCGTTCTCTGCCTTCACTACAGCGATCACATGAATGTGCTTTCTACAGAGATCCATGACACAGGGGCAATGCACACATGACCAGCATCTGTTTGCATGGCACGAGGCCAGGAGAAGGACTCTAAGGTGTGTGTTCCTTTGTCAAGCATTGCTAACCACGCATGCCCTTGCCGGATCAGGCCGAGAAGACCCCAGGAGCGTACTGTGTAAAAGGATGCTGCCGTTCAGGAATTCCTGTGTGATTCCATTTTGGAGACTCCACTGCATGCTGAAACCACAAGTTTTAGGGACTTGACAGCTACGGAACTGCAACACCCCAGGCCGCTCTGCACTGTCTTCTCAGGAGAGACAGACGGTCTGTACTTCCTCTGGAACTCCCCATCACATCAGAACTTCCCCATCACTGCCTGCCCTGCGTTTATCAGACATGTGGCTTCTCTTTTCTTTTCAATTTTCCCGTCCTCCATTGTAGAGTAAATACCTTCAGCTTTAGAAGGAAAATGTTTTACTTTCAGACAGGTGGCATTTGGAGACCAGCATTCATAAGAGGCAAGGGCAATTAGCCAACATAAATCGTGTCTCAGAATACCTCAGAAATACTGAGGGTTGTTATTTTGACTAATTTTGACTCAATTATACTTTCCAAGATGTGCAAAGTCTTGGGTTTGAGTACTCATTAGAAAATGGCCTTAGAATTATCTGGGTCTCTACTCTTTACATTCTTCTTTGCGAATCAAGGTGGCCTGGGATATTACAATTCCACGAAATGTGCCGACTCATATAACCAGAAAGCATTTTATAACCATGGTCAGGCCTCCCCTGGACTCTGAGAACATGGAGCCCTCATGAGAATGAGCTCTGAACTGGGATGGCCAGTCTTCTATGCATGCCATCAGAAAAAATCTGTTAAGATGATTTTTTTTATATAAACTGAAGCCACTTCCACGTGTAGCTCCCACTAGTACAGTGCAGGTGTACTATTTCCTTCCCACTCCTGTGTTCCCGACATTGGAACAAGTTTCAGACTGCACCGAGAGAGGACGTTTTCTTCCGAAATGTGTCACGCCTCCGTGAACGCCATAGACAAACAGCCACAGTACAGTGGACACAGTTTAGCAGAAGTCATATGAATTTCCACACAGTTGTTTTCATCAACAAACAAACAATGAAAACAAGGCCACCAAGGAAAGCAGCACTTCAGAGCCAAATGCCAAGACTTTGCTACTTTGGCCATCACATCGGGCTTTATTGCTGTAACTCAACTTTGGTTAGGCCATGCATGAATTGGCTCTGCACAACACATGTTGTTTTAGGAAACTGACTTGTCTGAGCCTCACTTTTGCCATGATGGAAAATGCTGAAGACCTTTTGTGCGAACTAAAAAGATCACAGATTTTAAAGTGCTTTCCTCGGTCTTGGCACATATGTGAATAACAATTTTTATAATCTCTTCTACCTCCTCCTTTGTTTTTTCTGTTCTTGGTATTAATAAATTCACATTTTTCTTTAAAAAAAAAAGAAAGAAAATGGGTACATTAGGAAGTGCAGTTACCTTTGAAGGACTCTCGCCGTGGGCTTTTTGTGCCATTTCATTTCACAGAGGAAATGAAAACACTCATCGTTAAGTCTGTGAAGAGTTCTTCCTCAAGGCTGTCTGCACGTCAGAGTAATCAAGCAGAAGGCCTCAGCCTGCCTGACACGGAAACTTTACAATGAGGCTCAACATTCTGGTGGTGGAGGGTCCAAGAACCTTGGTGCCACCATCTGGTTCTACCTGTGTCCCAACAGGGTGAAGAAAGCCATAGACTTGAGGTGGCATCCCATTATAATCACCCACTCTTCAAAGACAGACGTCATCCACTCACTAGTGTGGAATCTCCAGTTTTAATAACCTTCCTCTGGGCCCCACCTTCTAAAGCTCCCACCGAGGTGACGCCACTGCCCTGGAGGCTAAGCGTCAGCACAGGAACCTTTGAGGAACACATAACCAAGCCGTAGCAAAGGCTTTTTAAAACACAAATGCTCAAATCCCAATTTGGCTTCTTCAGAAACAGTACTCACAGGGGTAGAGCAGACACCCTTTAGCAACTCTCCTGGGAGTTTCTACCGTGCCGACTGTATTGAACAACTCTAGTTAGGCAAATTGAACATCTGCAGTTGCAAACACCTTTTTACCATCTTGCCATCCAAAACACGACCTTCGGCTTCACCTGAGCACTAATTCCAACTTGCCTAGGCTTGCCCCAAACCCAGAGACTCGGGATCTGTGAGGCAGACTTACGGCTTTGGTGTATTTGGACTGTAGCTGGGATAAAGAGTGGTAACCGGCCTTTCTTAAGGATCCCGACACCAAAGAAACTTTATATTCCCATCTTATTGGTTCTTCCATCAACCCTCCAAACTGGGAGGCACAATGTGTCTCCGTGTGTAACAGGTCAGGAAACTGGGACTTTACAAAGGGCACAGTTTGTGTAAGGCCGACGAGGGGTGGCTACGGAACCGGAATTCAAGTTCGTCTCTATGCCCAACGCATTTTGCACTGCCTGCTCGCGATACCTCTCGGCTGTGACTCTAGCAGCTACTACCAGCATGAGTGGACAGCATCTGTGAAGGAGGGGGGTGAACTTTGGGCTTTGCCTTAAGGTAAACGTGTTTTGTTTATATTTCATGCGCCATGCAGTAACTAAATTAGGCTCCGATCCAGAACTGAACTCTTGAGGTTATCAGACAGAGGACACCCAGTTGGATTCTTCTGGAGCCTTTTTGAAGACTCTGCGGTCAGCTTGGCATTTTATTTGCAAGCAGGACTTGATGATAGCTCACACCTGTCACCTCTCCAGGAAATACAAAACAAAGCATTTGCATGAGCTCCCAAGATAGGTTCTTCTTTAGACTAATTTTGAACTTTTTTTCCATTGAACAACAAAAGTTTACTTTTTTTGGCTTCCTATATAGTGTACTTGAAATGTGAGATGGGGTCAGAAGGTTTTCACACAGCCGCTGCAGGAAAGGCTCATGTTCTGCCCTGTATGTGAGCATTGTGTGGGACGCCATTTTAGAAACACTGTCCTGGCCAGATCCCATTCTTTTGTTAGACTATTTCATTTACTTTCCACATTGCTGAGACAGAAGTGCTGACAAGAAGCCATGTAAGAAAGAAAGGGCCAGGTTGGAGAGATGGCTCAGTGATTAAGAGCATTGCCTGCTCTTCCAAAGGTCCTGAGTTCAATTCCCAGCAACCACATGGTGGCTCACAACCATCTGTAATGAAGTCTGGTGTCCTCTTCTGGCCAACAGACACACACACAGACAGAATATTGTATACATAATAAATAAATAAATAAATATTTTTTAAAAAGGGGCCTCTGTTGGCTCACAGTTTGAGAGGGTACAGTTCGTCATGGCAGCGAAGGCGCGGTAGCAAGAGTGGTCACATTGCATCTGCAGTCAGGAAGCAGAGAGGAAAGGGTACTGGTGTCAGTCACCTTTTCCTCTTTGATGGGTGCTGGTGCTCAGTCACCTTCTTCTCTTTGATGGGTGCTGGTGCTCAGTCACCTTTTCCTCTTTGATGGGTGCTGGTGCCTAGTCACTTTCTCCTCTTTGATGGGTGCTTGTGCTCAGTCACCTTCTCCTCTTTGATGGTCCAAGACTCCAGCCCATAGCATAGTGCTGCCCACATTCAGGGTGAGTCTCTCCTGTTCAGTTAAACCTTTCTGTAAATGCCCTCACAGACACATGCAACGGTGTGTGCTCATGGTGTTCTAAAGCTCCTCAGGTTGATAAGATTAGCCATCACACTGCATGTATCAAGACTCATTGGAAGTTGAAAATTGGAACGACTGGGGTGTGTTCCTCACCAGGGCACCCCAGGCACCATCATCGTCTCGTCCTCCCTCCTTACCCCGCCCTGTCTTCATCCACATCTGGAGGATGAAGGATGATGAAAGAGGGAAGCATCTGTGATAGAAAAATGGTTGTTTTGAGCTGGGTTGTGGTGGTGCACACCTTTAACCCCAGCACTTGGGAAACAGAGGCAGGCCGATCTCTGTGAGTTCAAGGCCAGCTTGGTCTACAAAATCTAGTTTCAGGGTAGGCTCCAAAGCTACAGAGAAACCCTGTCTCAAAAAACCAAAAAAATTGTTTTATTTCTGTCTAAGACGAAAGTATAAAAATAAACACTGTTTCTAAAGTGTCTCTCGATTAAAAGATAGTTTTAGATTTTGCAATAAAAGATGAAAACACTTAAATCACCTATACAAATTTACAATATTGACAATTTTGTCAGGAGATACTGACAAAAGGCTAGACACAATGACCAATGGACCCACACAAATATGAACTGTTGGTTTATGGCAAAGAGTCAAAGGTGCTTTCATATAAAGAAAAGAAAGACCTAAAAGAATGAGGCTGGAGTGAGTGGGCACTGGCATGCAAAAGCTAATTGAGTCTCAACTTGTACTCCAAATTCTTTACAAACACCAACTCAAAATGGATAATAATTATAAATGTAAAATGTACAGCTACAAAGTACAGAAAATCATTTCTATTTAAGCTGCCAAGAGCCTCAATGTGAAGTCAGAAGTGTGAGACAAGAAAGATGACACCCTTAAGTTAGACCACAGGAAGCATCGTTGCACAGACATCATTTTAAAAATGGAAAAGTGACCTAGGACAGAGAGGGCCTAAGGAAACAGAAGCCAGGAGCAAATCCAGTCCTGGGAGCCAACCTAGTCCCGGGACACTGGTGTATCAGGACTGAGTCACCAATCAGACCCAGAGTTAGCAGTCTCCACCAGAACAGGTTTAACTCCAAGCCAGGGACTTCTGCAGGAGGAGATCCAGACCAGGATTTATAGAAACAGATCAAAGCCAGAAGCCTAGGCCAAACTAGGCCCGAGAAAGCAAACTCCAAGGGAGCAGAGCAAAGCACAGGAGCATGGAGCTATCTTCAGGAACAGGAATAACCAACGGGGTAACTAGAACTGTGACACTGACTGTATCATGAGAAACAACCATCTGAGCTTTGTATTCACTAGCACCTAGAAGATTATTCAACAGAATCTCAGCCAGCCCCAACCACACCTATTAGAGGAAAGATGAATAGAAAAGGTAAGATCACATGCTACACCACAAAGAGCAACACAATACCAGTAAAACCTAAAGCCCCTACAACAGCAAGACCTGAACAATCAAATATGGATGAACCAGAAGAAAATTATCTAAAAAATAACCTCAAGAGAATGTTTGAAATTCTTAAAGATGAAATGAGAAATTCCCTTAAAGAGATGGAGGGGAAAAAAAACAAACAAAAAATTGGAAGATGTTAGCAAATCACTTAAAGAAAACCAAGAAAAAGAAATAAACATATAAAAGAAACTTTCCAGGACATGAAAACTGAAATAGTAACAATAAGGAAAACACAAGCTGAAGGAATTATAGAAACAGAAGTCATGAGAAAAAGATCAGGAACCACAAACGCAAGCATGGACAGCAGAATACAAGAAATGGAAGAGAAAATCTCAAGCACTCAAAATACGATAAAGGAAATAGACTCATTAGTTAAAGAAAACATTAAATCTAACAAAAACTTTACCAAAAATATCTATGAAATATGGGACACCATGAAAAGGCCAAATCTTAGAATAATAGGTATAGAAGAAGGAGAAGAAGTTCAACTCAAAGACACAGTAAATTTATTTAACAAAATCATAAAAGAAAACTTTCCCTACCTATAGAAAGACACGCCTATGAAGATACAAAAACTTACAGAACACCAAATAGACTGGATAAAAAAAAATCCTCTCGCTACATAATTATCAAAACACTAAACATACCAAGTAAAGAAAGAATATTAAGAGCTGCAAAGAAAAAGGACCAAGAAACATATAAAGGTTGACCTATCACCTGACTTCTCATTGGAGATAATGAAAGCCAGAAGGTCATGGTCAAACATTATGCAGATATTAAGATACCATGGATGCCAGCCCAGACTACTATACCCAGCAAAACTGTCAACCACCGTAGAAGGACAAAACAAGATATTCCATGACAAATCTAGATTTCATCAATACCTAGCCACAAACCCAGCCCTATACAAAATACTAGAAGGAAAACTCCAACCCAAGGAAGATGGTTATACCAACAAAAGCACAGACAATTGACGATCTCATTACAGCAAATCCCAAAGAAGAAAAAAAATGCACAAATTAACATCACCAACGATGAAAACTAAATAGGAGATAGCAACCACTGGTCATTAATATCCCTTAATGTAAATGGACTCAACTCACCTATAAAAAAGGCACAGGCTAACAGATTTGATACGAAAACAGAATCCATCCCTCTTCTGCATACAAGAAATGCATCTCAACCTCAAAGACAAACATCATTTCAAAGTAAAAAATTGGGAAAAAATATACCAATCAAATTGACCTAAGAAACAAGTGGGTGTAGCTATCCTAATATCTAACAAAATAGACTTCAAGCTAAAATCAATCAAAAGAGGCAAAGAAGATCGTTTCATATTAGTCACAGGAAAAATCCATCAGGAGGAAATTTCAATATTGAACATCTATGCCCCAAATACAAGGGCACCCTCATATGTCAAAGAAACACTTCTAAAGCTTAAATCATATATTAAACCCCACACACTAATAGTGAGAGACTTCAACACTACCCTCTCACCACTGGACAGGTCAATCAGACAAAAAATGAATAGAGAAATAAGAGAACTAACAGATGTTATGACTCAAATGGATTTAACAGACATATATAGAATATTTCATCCAAACAGAAAAGAATATACCTTCTTCTCAGCACCTCATGGAACCTTCTCAAAAATTGACCACATAATTGGTAACAAAACAAACTTCAACAAATACAAAAAAAATTGAAATAACCCAATGTACCTTATCAGATCACCATGGTTTAAAACTAGAAGTCAACAGCAATACTAATTCCAGAAAACCCACAAACACATGGAAATTAAACAATGCTCACCTGAATCATCAATGGGTCAAGGAAGAAATAAAGGGAGAAATTAAAGACTTTCTAAAATTCAATGAAAATGACCACACAACATACCAAAATTTATGGGACACAATGAAAGCAGTGTTAAAAGGCAAGTTCATAGCACTAAACACCTACATAAAGAAGCTGGAAAAATCCCACACTAGTGAATTAACAGAACATTTGAAAACTTTAGAACAAAAAGAAGCAAACTCACCTAAGAGAATTAGACAGCAGGAAATAATCAAATTGAGAACTGAAATCAACAAAATATAAACAAAGAAAACAATACAAAGAATCAACAAGACAAAGAGTTGGTTCTTCAAGAAAATCAACAAAATAGACAAACCTTTATCTAAACTAACCAAAAGGCAGAGAGAAACATCTAACTTAACAAAATCAGAAATGAAAAGAGGGACATAACAACAGACATGAAGGAAATACAGAGAATCATCAGGTCATATTTTGAAAACCTGTATTCCACAAAATTGGAAAACTTAAGGGAAATGGACAACTTTCTGGTTAAATATCACTTACCAAAATTAAATCAAGACCATATAAGCAAATTAAACAGACCTATAACTGCTGAAGAAATAGAAACAGTCACCAAAGGTCTCCCAACCAAATAAAGCGCAGGACCAGATGGTTTCAGCTCAGAATTCTACAAGACTTTCAAAGAAGAACTAATACCAATACTCCTAAAATTATTCCACACAATAGAAACAGGAAGAACATTGCCAAACTTTTTATGAGGCTACAATTACCCTGATACCCAAACCACAGAAAGACATTACTAAGAAAGAGAATTACAGACCAGTCTCATTTATGAACATTGATGCAAAAATACTAAATAAAATACTAGCAAATCGAATACAAGAACACATCAGAACCATCATCCACCATGATCAAGTTGGCTGTATCCCACAGATGAAGGGATGGTTCAACATATGAAAATCTGTCAACGTAATCCACCATATAAACAAGCTGAAAAATAAAAACCACATGATTATCTCATTAGACGTCAGAAAAGCTTTTGACAAAATACAACATCCCTTCATGATAAAGGTCTTGGAGAGAACAAGGATACAAAGAACATACCTAAACATAATAAAGGCAATATACAGCAAGCCAAGAGCCAACATCAAACTAAATGGAGAGAAACTCCCAGTGATTCCACTGAAATCAGGAACAAGACAAGATTGTCCACTCTCTCCATACCTATTTAATATAGTTCTTGAGGTCCTAGCTAGAGCAATAAGACACCAAAGGGAGATCAAGGGGATACAAATTGGAAAAGAAGTCAAATTCTCACTGTTTGCTGATGATATGATAGTTTACATAAGTGATCCCAAAAATTCTACCAAGGAATTTCGACAACTCATAAACACTTTCAGCAATGTAGCAGGATACAAGATTAACTCAAAAAAATCAGTAGCCCTCCTGTACACAGATAATAAAAGGTCTGGGGAAGAAATCAGAGAATCAATACCCTTCACAATAGCTACAAATAGCATAAAATATCTCGGAGTAAATCTAACTAAACAAGTGGAAAACTTGTATGACAAGAACTTTAAATCTTTGAAGAAAGAAATTGAAAAAGACACCAGAAAGTAGAAAGATCTCCCATGCTCTTGGGTAGGTAGAATTAACATAGTAAAAAATTAACATAGTTAAAAAAAACAATCTTACCAAAAACAATCTATAGATTCAATGCAATGCCCATCAAAATCCCAGCAAAATTCTTCAAAGACCTCAAAAGAACAGTACTTAACTTCATATGGAAAAGCAAAAAAACCGATGATAGCCAAAACAATCCTGTACAATAAAAGAACTTCTGGAGGCATCATAATCCCTGACTTCAAACTCTACTACAGCGCTACAGTACTGAAAACAGTCAGGTTACCGGAAAACTGTAAACCAAAACCACAACAAGGTGTTTCTATGCATCTGTTGGGATGACATGGAATAACAGAATAATGTCAATACCAGGAGTAACCGAATCTCAGACACTGCTGGTGGCAATGTAAAGTTGGCACAACTGCCGGAGAAAGCTCTGGAAGTTTACTATACATTCATTTACAGTGGCCACAGGGTCTAGAAATTCAATATAGTTAACCAGTAAAATTAAAACGTATGTCCACACAGAAACTTACTTGCAGGTATTTATAGCAACTTATCTCTAAAATTGTCACAAATGGGAAACAGCCCAGATGCCCTTCAATTGAGAAATGGATCAGCAAAATGCAGCACACACATACAACAGGACACCATCCAATAGCAAAAGGGAACAAACTGCCGATACAGACAGCAACATGGATGAACCTCTAATGCATTACACTAAGAGAAGGAAGCCAGATGGCAAAGAGTATCCACAGTATATGTTATACACGCATGAGGGCATATCACAGTGAATTCCATAAGCAATATAATTAATATATTTATTAATAACAAAGGCATAATCACATAAGGAGCATCTGATCCCATTTAGATTGTGGAGGCCATTCTATGACTATATATTTGTCAAAATACACAGACTTTTAGTGACAGGGTGAATTTTACTCTATGTAAACTTAAATACTTTTAGCATGAAAATGTATCCCTAAGCATTCCATTCAACTTTTATAGATGGTATCTCTATGGAATATATATAAGGAAAGAGCTACTAAATAATGGCTCATGGAATCAAAATGAGTCAGGTTTCTCTACAGTCTTGAAGAAATACACTTGACCCAGAAATTGAAATAACTGCAATGCCCATGAATGGGGGGACTCGGGAAATAAAGTACAGCATGCCCAGTAAAATATATAGTCACTTAAAAATTAGGGATACTTCCATTTGCTGTCTTGGAATCTACAAAGTTTGCATACCATCTGAATCCTTAAAAAGATTTCTCTTATTAATCTGTAGCCATTTATTTTTATGAAGCTCGGGCCGGAACGAATGCCATGAGCAATGTTCCAAGGAGGAGCTTACTTGGGCGACAGCAGGTAAATTTCTGGGGAGCTCCTAACCAATCTGGGGGTGTGTCCAAAGTGTTCAGTTGTGTCGAGTTTGAATTAGCTTCATGTGATTTTCAGTGTCTTTAGTATATTTTACAATAGAACGATGTAAAGAAAAGTTATTAAGGGCTGGAGAGATGCTTCAGTGGTTAAGAACACTGGCTACTCTTCCAGAGAACCCGGTTCAATTCCCAGTACCCACATGGCAGCTCACAACTGTCTGTAACTCCGGTTCCAGGGGATCTGACACACTCACATCAATGCACATGAAATAAAGTTGAAAAAAAAGAAGAGTTATTAAAGCAATTCATGTCCGAAAGTGAGCATCTGCCAGGCAGTGGTGGTACGTGCCTTTAATCCCAGCACTCAGGAGGCAGAGGTAGGCAAAAGTTCTGCGACTGTGAGGCCAGCCTGCTCCACAGAGCGAGTTCCAGGATAGCCAGGGCGACACAGAGAAACCCTGTCTCAAAACAACAACAAAAGCGAGCATCTGGGAAGCCACCCCTTATCCAAGAACTTGAACACAACACGTGACTACTGACACGTGTACTACCTCCCAGGAGCAACTGATATTGAATTGTGTGTGTCTCAATCTCTTGCTTATCTCAGCTTGACCTTATATATTTAAGGCTATGAGTAAGAGACAATGAAAAAGACATTGGGCTGCATATCGTCTTTCAGGGCTTGACTTTTTACCCAACATGACACTGCTCCGTTCACAGATGCAGCAGCCTGTTTGTGACTAATTTACTTTCACACTTATAATACTCTATCCTGGACCACGGTTTCTCTTAACTGTATCAGAGCATTAAGGATGGCTCTATTCATCCATCATGACTGAAGGTCGCAATAAGCATTAGTTTTATAATTAAAATTTAGGAGTGTGTGCATAGAGGGTAATGAGAACTCACGTTGATGTAACTAGTGTATAGGAACTCCTTTTTCTGTGATGAATGCAGGCTCAGTACCGCACAGGGCCCTTAAGGCAGTGGGATCTTCAATCTGAATACTGTGACAACCAGGGTATTCTCTCCAACAATGAAGGTTGCAACCCAGCTGCCTTCAGGTTCTTCTTAAAGCTTTTATATATTCTTAAAATTATATTTTATTAAAAAATGCTTAAATGCACAATTCTTAGAAAGAACCATCTAAACAAATAAATAAGTGTGGATACTGAAGTTTTTCTTTTTCTCCCTATCCCAGGCCTTTTTCCTTTGTTCAAATAATCACAATTTCTCGTTTTTGTTTTCTAGGGGCTTCCACCGAGAGCTTTGTTTGAACTCAAAATACTTGAATTGAAAAGACACGTAATGATTAAAAAATACAGGAAGAAGGAGGCATCCTAATTCGACACTCATCTGAATTAAAATTGCCTGCAAAGAAAGAGCAGAAAAAGAATTCCAAGTTTATGGATAGAGCAAAATGTGATGGTTTGGTTTTCTTTTTATTAATTCATCAAAAAATTCATTACATATATATTTTTTGATTTGTGAAATGCTCAAATAAGCATTAAACATGTATCCATTTTCAAGCTTATGTAAAAATCCCATCCCCAGTTAGATGATTTAGAGATTGTCTACCATTACATCTTACTGTTAGCACCACATCTGGGTAGGGCAGAAAGGACATCAGTGTAGGCAATTCTTTCGTATGTCACCTAGTAACTACCTTATCTAGGGCACAGTAATAACGCTCCTGAGTCTCAGTTTTCTACCTGTGAAATGAATGTTGTAAAGATTGAATGAGATACATAAATTGCCTTGTACAACATTCAGCATAAGAGCCCTCTTGTGAATGTAAACATACCTGCCTCCTTACGCCCTTCCAGCTCTCTCAATACCTAACTCAGAACTCATACTGACTGTGATTGCCTTGTCCTGCTTTTCTTAAAGGGAACAGTCCTTCCTCTATGGAGAGATCCAGTGAAGGTTGAAAAGTGAATTTGAAAGCAAATGAATGAAACTAGAAAAAAAAATCCTGAGTGAGGTAACCCAGACCCAGAAAGACAAACATGGTATGTACTAACTCATAAGTGGATATCAGATATAAAGCAAAGGATAACCATGCTGCCATTCACAGAGCCAGAGAGGCTAGGAGACAAGGAGGACCAAGCAGAGGATGCATGGATCTCCCTGGGAATGGGAAATAGAAGAGATCTCATGGGTGAACCGGGGGCAGGTAGGGGGCTGGATGGAGGGGGAGAATACTGAAAGAGATGACTGGAAAGGGAGGGGGTGTTTGGGGATCACACTGAAACCTGATGCAAGGGAAAGTCCCACAAACCTACGAGGATGACCCATCCAAGACTGCTAACAATAGCGGATATGTAGCCTGAACTGGCCATTGCCTGTGATCAGATTGGTGACTATCCCAGTTGTCATCACAGAGCCTCCATCCACAAACTGATGGGAACGGATGCAGACCCACAGCCAAACATTAAGCCGAGCTCTTGAAATCCTGCTGAAGAGAGGAGGGAAGGACTGTAAGAGCCAGAGACGTCAAGGACCTTCCAAGAGAAACCACGGAAACAACTAACTTGGGCTCATAGGAACTCATAGAGTCTGAACCAACAGCCAGGGAGCCTGCATGGGACCGACCTTAGCCCTCTACAAGTATGTGATAGTTGTGTAGCTTGGTCTACTTGTGGGACTCCTAACATGGGAGCAGGGACTGTTCCCTAAGACTTTTTACTGGCTTTAGAGATCCTATTCTGGATTGCCTTGCCCCACCTGAACACAAGGGGAGGAGCTTAATCTTATTTCAACTTGATAGCCATACTTTGCTGACACCCATGGGAGCCTTGCCCCTTCCTGAACAGAAACAGAAGAGTAGGTGGGGGGGTGGGGCAGAGGGAAGTTGGGTGAGGGAATGGGAGAAGAGGAGGGAGGGGAAATTGCAGTTGGGATATTAAATAAATAAAATTTAATTAAAAAAACAGACAAATGAAATAAAAAAAAGGAAGATAAAAAAATCAGACAAACAAACAAAACAAAAACCCCATGCCCAGTTTTCCTAGCTCCTTCCTTTCCTAAGAGAAAATACATAAGAAAACCAGCAAAGTCTCAGCCCTGGTGGTTTTGTAGTTCCTCATCAATAGAAGCTGCACACTCTCTAAGTTTATCCTGAAATCTTCAATCCTGTCAGGGCACCGGGAACTCCAACTTCAGACCCTGCTTTTGCCTGTACAGCTTTATGGGAACAAAAGCTCTTGGCCAATAAGGATAGAAATCATTATGTACTCCTTTAGCCATCGCTGGGGTGGAGAGAAACAGCAAGGAGGCAAAATACGAGGGTCTTTTTAAAGAAGAATGTGCCAAATATGTACCCCAAATGCCAGGTCAGTCTAAGCAGCCCACAGCGAAGGAAGGAGCACGGCTGGAAGAGAAGTGGAGGACCAACCCCTGGACAGGGTGAGATGGGGAGACCACTCATCCAGAGGTTATCCAGTGGCAAAGGACCGCTGTCCTCATGGTTCCGCGCAAAGAAAGCCCCGGGCTTCTAGTGTGGAGCATGTGGACTCCCAACCTCCACGCCTGTCTCTTTTCTTAGCTAGTGTTCTCTTGAAAGTTACCGCCACCCTGATCGCACACACCAGTGATCTGAAATACCTTCCCCAGGGAAACAACCAATTCTGAAACTGCTTTCTCCCGGCTCAACCACATCCTCCACTAGGTGTCCCATCGTCAAGTTCAAAGGCATCGGCTTCAGACTCGGTTTCCACTGCGGCTTTATGGGGACCCCGAGTTTTCAGTTTACTCTACAACAAGGCATTAAATGACCAATAGCTGCCGCCATTGCTTGTTAAAAGAACTCATATGAAGCCGGGCGGCGGTGGCGCACGCCTTTAATCCCAGCACTCGGGCGGCAGAGGTAGGCGGACCTCTATGAGTTTGAGGTCAGCTTGGTCTACAAGAGCTAGTTCCAGGACAGGCCCCGACACTACAGAGAAACCTTGTCTCAAACAAGCAAACAAACAAAACAAAGAACTCATAGGACTAACAAAATCCTTTCTGTTTGCGCTGGTCACTGTTCCTTTTGGAGGGGAAGCAGCTGTTTGCAGCTTAACCGTAAATGGAACTAAACCACTTCTCTTTTACATCCATTCAGACACGTGTGTCTGAATCCTGTCTCATTGCAAGCATCGGATGATGGGGACAGACGGGTTAATATTCCCATCTCTGTCTCTGTAAAATGGCACCAGCCACCCTGGGAACCATTTTTCTTTGCTACTTGAAATATCCACTATTTCAAGATCCACACTCCCTCTCAAAGCAAGTCCACAGACGGAGGAACACACTCATTTCCAGCTTTGGCTAGGGCCCACCTCCTTCCCACTGTTTCCAGACCCCCGCCCCATTATCCTTTCTTACCTGCTATCTGATGAAGCTGCCAGCCCAGGCTCAGCATCAGCGGCAGGAGGAACATGGTCTGTATCGGTCTGAAATAGACAGTTGAGAGTCTCAGAGCTTAGTGAGTTTTCTCAGTCTCTGCTGGCTTAACTACTCCCAAGAGAATAGTAATGGCCCAGATACAAATCTTGTGGGAGACACAGCTGACAGCCAAGGCAAGAGTAGAAGCGGTAGATGTCTGTTCTGCAGAAGAGGGCAGACACAAGGAGGAAGAAGGCACTCTTTCTGAATTCAAATGAGGCGCTCTTCTTCCTTCTTTCACGGCCTTTTCGGGAGGAGAGGATGGACCTCATACAGTGGTGATCATCTGGATCCTTTGGTGCCTCCCGTCACTTTCTAAAGTTCAGTCAATATCAAAATCTTGAACACCAACCTTACTTACCAAATAAATAAGGTACGCCATCTTCTCTAGCTGGACCAGAACTTAGAGAGGACCCTGAAGAACAGGAGATCAACTCGGGAGACCAGAGCTGGTATCTCATTACTTCCTAGTTGGTCGAGTAGGAAAACATCAAGCTCTTGAGTGCTGTGACCCATGGCTCCTGTTGTGTGGCTTGCCTCTTAACGAGCTTTCTAATTATTATTTTTAATTATTTTTTGAAACAGGGTCTCATGCTATCCAGGCTGACTCTATCCACGTAGCAGAGACTGGCTTTAAACCCCTGGTTCTCCTGCTCCTGCTTCCTGAGTACACAAGTGCCACTCTACTTGCCCTACTTTTTATTTCTTTGAACACATTAAATGGAGATAATTTATTAGTTATTCTAAATCATACCTCAAAGAAGCTGATTGAGATCTATATGCTGAAAACATTTACATTCATGTTGTAAAAACTTTATTGACTATTAGTTGTATAAAACAATAGACTTCATCATGCCTCTTCATACATGTCCTTTGATCATATTTACTCCCATTACCCTATATGTTCCTCCCATCTCCTTACGGCTCCCTTCCTCACTAACAGTTCTCCTATTTTCACATATCTTTTTTTAAAAAAATGACATTGATTTCATTTCTTCTTTATGGCTGATAGTGTTCTATTGTATACATATGCAATGTATTTTTTATCCACTCATCCATCAGCGAGCACCTGGGCCACTGTCATAACTTGGTTACTATGAATGGTACAGCAATGGATACACAAGTATTTTGGTGGACGACTTAGATTCCATTGGGTTCTTAGGAGGGGACCAGCTGGGTCATATGGTGGTATCAATTTTCGCTTTTTGAGGAATATCCATGTTAATCTCCATGTGACTATACTAATTCTCGTTCCCATTGGCAGGGTGCAAGTGTTCATTTTCCCTGCATCTCCAGCAACTGATGTGTTTTGCTGTTTCTTTGAAGATAGCCGTTCTGACTAGGGGGTGGGGAAGGAACCCCAGTGTTTTCTGAGAGCTCTAAACAGAGCGGGTCTAGCAGGGGTGGGAGGTGTCCTGGTCCTGCTCCAGCTCAGTCTGGTTCCACCTTCTGTTTCGCTTCTCATTCCAGGTTCTCTGCATCCACAGAACAGCCGGGAAGGCACACTGTTGTCAGTTCTTCTCTCTTGAGGGGACCTTGAGACTTTATTAGCTATGTGAATCCATTTCTCCAAGGAAAGCTGTACATCTGAATCCTGGAAGAGCAGAGATGTTCAGAGAACACAGCATGTTGGTGAAGGGATACTCTCTGGAGCCTGGGGAATTTCACTTTTATTTTTAGAAGAGGATGTTGCTTTGGTCAGAGAATTGCCTACTATTGGGAGGATGAGCTGCTTGGCAATGCAGACTTAGAGGACAGTGTGATAACTTGCATTAGGATGCTGGGGCTCGTAGAAGGAAGTGATCTGTTGAGGGTTTTATTACCTATGTGTTCTTTAAATTTATTTATTTAATAATAGTCTTATTAAAATACAGTCAATACACAAAAGAAAGCTGTATAAACCTAATGCAGAGTCTCACAAGCACAATATTAATTCAATGGGGGTGTTTAGTGTGTACACACAGTTGTGTGACCAATACCACTACTTAATTCTGATATTTCTGACATTTTTTAATTATCACAAGAAAGGAACTATACCCAGTTAGAGAAATTCCTATTTCCCCTTCCTTTTCCTGGAACCCCTGGCAGTTACAAATCTGCTTTCTCTTTTGGTCAGCTATGTGTGCTACACACTTCACGTCAATGACATCATGCAGTTCTTGACCTTTTGTGACTGGCCTCT
Source organism: Myodes glareolus (assembly GCF_982192425.1). Lineage (NCBI taxonomy): Eukaryota > Metazoa > Chordata > Mammalia > Rodentia > Cricetidae > Myodes > Myodes glareolus. The sequence continues at coordinate 32,745,749 of NC_142032.1, forward strand.
TGCGGTGAACAGAAAGTCAAGATTCATCTGCTGTGCATCACAGATCAATACTTTATTCCTTTCATAAAGTTACTCCGCTGTAAAATAAGCCAAGCTTGTTTCTCACTTCCTAACATTTTCTTGTAAGAACAAAATATGTTCTGTCCATATCTGGGTCTCTAACCTGTGTTGAGTTACGTTTGGGGGGATAAATAAGGTTCTTTTGCAAATGTTCCACTAAAGTTGATTTTCAAAAATATTCTTTCTCTGTAGAATTATCTCAGCCTCCTTGACGACAGATGTAGGGGATGCACTGCTGGACTTTTCATCCATTTTGCTCGGCTCTATGTCTGTTCTATGTCCCTATCACCCAGTGCTAATTACTGTAGCCTTGGGGCGAGTTTGAAATCAGGAAGTGAGACCTTCAACTTTGTTCCTTCTCAAGTCCTCTCTCTCCCTCGCTCCACCCTTCCTGCTTCTTTGCTTCTCTCCCTTGAATTTCTGTATGAATTTTAGGGTAGACTTGTCTGTTCTGCACAAGAGAAACTGACTGTTTGCTTTGGTAAGAATTTCATTGACTCTGCAACTCTGTCCAAGGGGAATATGATCATCTCATCATTAAAGTCTTCCAACCCTTGAAAAAAGCCTGTCTTTCTGATTTCTTTTCTTTTTTTCCCCAGCTTTTGAAACTTTAAATATGCTATTTATAATTATTATTGGTGATATGGGCAAGTGTGGGTGTGTGTGCTTTGATGTGCATGTGGAAGTCAACTTTATAAAGTTGGTTCTCTCCTTGCACCTTTCTGTGAGCTTTGGGAATGGCACATGGGTCTCCAAGCTTGCCTAGCAAGCACCTATACCCACTGAGTGACCTCAACATCCCAAGCTTTGAAAACTTCCTATTTGCATATGTAGAAGTTATGCATTCTGATAATTTAAACCATTTGAACAAAAAAAAATGGCACTCTTATAAAACCGCATGTTGCAGCCTGCAGGACGCCAGGGACCACTGTGGATTTTACTCAAGATTGCACCTCCTCCCACCCCATTTCTTCCCTCACCGGCAGTAAGTTCTTTCCCCTTTCCTGCCAGTCACACCTGAAGACGGAAGAGGCAAGCAGAGGACTTTGTTACCAATTGTTATGGCTTCTGTGATGTGAAAAGGAGAGCCCAATCTTTTAAATTTGGTCCAACCTCGTCACATTACAAAGTTAAACAGTGTAAAGAAGTAAAATCAGAAGCCATTATTCGTGGGGTGCTCAGTGCATGTTGCTGGTGCTTGCTCCACCCCCCCCCCTCCCATCTGCCCTCTCGTGTCGATCTGCTTCTTTCTTTCAAAAGAAGAGATTCTCGCTTACATTTCTGGGTTCTTTGGCCTCCACTTATTGAGTTTCAGAATGTCACCCACATCAAGTATTCAGACAAGGTTGAGGAGGGAGTGGAGGGGAGCATGTGAGCACCGGGAATCTGATCTGCATGGTCACTGACTAAGTCATTTTCTTATATCTATATTTTGAAAGAAAACCTATAGGGAATTGCTGACAATACGGATAAGTAGTTTAAAATATACAGTAAAACTCCCGGGCTTGGGGAATCAAGTCATTGGGGTAGTAGAGGACCAGGAATAGTCCTCAGATCCGAGGTGCCTGCTGGACTTCCAAGTGAAGCTGCTCGGGAGAAAGAAGGCAGAAAGTTCCAAGTTGGAGGTTATGGTTAAGACCTTGTATAGCAGTAACATAGGCCACCGTGCGCATGACATCAGCCACAAGAGATGAGAAAGACAAAGTGTGAAGCAACAGACCTGGAATTTTCCAACATGTCTGGGCCGCTGTGAGGAGAGGCACCAGCAAAAAAGAGGCAGACCAAGCGTGAAGGTCCAGCTGACAGCACTTGTTAACTATCGATTTTGCACTGGGTATCCTGATCTTTTGTACGCTGAAAGCTATGCAATGCCGAACAGACTGCCCTCCCCAAATTCACCAGTTCTAAGAGGTGGCCCCGATGGGCCAAGAACACGTTGTTTTAACATAAACCAGGCAATTCAGAATCTTTGTGTTCTATGGCCTGCTTTGTAGGGAACTTGAAACTCTTGTTCACTGTTTTACTCCTCATAATCAAACCCTGTTGAAACTAGTGACTGACCCTTGCTGAAAGCCAGCAGAAATTGTGTTAATTAATCCCGACATCTGCCTACACGTCTCCCTTCTGACTCCTAGACAACCCTGATGTTTCGCCATGTGGGATCCTGTGACTCAAGGCTTTTTTCCCTTGAGGTTTGCTAGTATATCAGATGTTTCTCCAGGGCAGACTAAACTAAGGCTCGACGCACCAGGTATTCATTCTTTCAATAACAAAGTTCTTAGGTTGTTTGCAGGAGGTGTCTTCAGACTCCACTTAAGGTGGCTTTGAAACTTGTGTTTCTAGAGTGGACAGTCATGGAAGAAGCCAGACCATCTGGTGAAGACACTGGGTCAACAAAAGCTCAAAAACGCCTGTTGTACCCTGTTGATGGGAGTGGAGGTGAGGTGGGGGCAAGCTGGTTGGAGAATGTGAGCACGGGAGAGCTGCTCCCCCACCCCCATCACCTGTGCCAGGTAGGAGAGCTGGGCATGCCCCTCACCAGCTGTGGCACTCCGGAGATCTGGCCCTGTGCTTCCCCTGGGCAGTATACTACAGCTGACCCTGTTAGCAGAGATGCGGGTGTGTCAGCCCAAGGTTATGAGTGTGAGAGAGATGGTTCCATTACTGGCCTGCCCTGAAACAGCATGGGTGAGAAAGAAGCCTCCCCCTTGCCCTTCGCACCTCGCCACCTGCAGCAGGTGGGAGAACTGGCCCCTGGGGTCATGAGAGTAGAAGAGCAGGCCCTGTGCCTTGCCTGGGCAGCACAGTAGAGCTGGTCTCGTGGACACAATAACAAGACAACTGACTCTACCCTGCACTAGCTGCAGCACTCTGGAGAATGGGCCCCACACCAGGCCTGGGCAACACAGTAGAGCTGACCCCTAGTGTTGGGAATGGGGGTGAGCTGCCCCCTCCTCAGAGTATGAGAGCCGGGGAACTGACCTCACCCCTTGCGGTTAGCTGCATTGGGTGAACTAGCTGGGCCAATGCTGGAGAGTTTGCCCTGGTGATGAGGTTGAAGGAAAACCAGCCGGCTAACCAAAGCAGCTACAACCCAGGCCCAGAACCAGGGCTATAAATTGGCCCATTCAATATCCACTCCATCTATGAGCATGTAAAAAGGTTGGTCCTGTAGATCCAAAGCTACAGGTTCTTTATGACACAGGGCAACAATAGGACAGCCAAGAGGAGTCCCAAAGAGAACCCATTATTTTGGTATAACAGAAACTAGAGGCCTCAAGCCAGACCAATGACTCATTGTAGCATACACTTGCAAGTAAAGATGTATGAGTCTGCAATCTTGGGTCCTTGCCTTTGTTTTAGGAAAGGCCACACAACACAGGCAATACTCAGGGCATACTACTTGCAGTGTACCTTAGCCGAACCCGACAATGGCCTTCCTCTGATCAAAATGCAAGTGTCACTTGAAAAGCTGCAGTCTTCAAGCATGACAGCAGGCCTGGCACTTGCCAGCCACCTTATTTTTAGACCGTGAAAGGATGACACGCAGCAGGGTAACAGAGAGAGCTCTTGGTTCAGCTTCTCTTTCTTCTTCAGCCATTCATGGGGCTTTCCTGGTACATTGCCCCATTGGAAAGCTTAGGGACAGGGTGTTCTAAGGTGCTTTCCAGCGTGCAGACTCCTGTCCTAGTAATTTTGCTTCTTGGAAAAATGAGACCTGTGCAAGGCATAAGAACATAGACTCTAAAACCAGACACATAAGCAATCCAATTAAGAGGTTACAAATTATTAGTGTTATTATCTAACACTTCAGATAATTTATAAAAGCTTTGTACTTTCTTTCCTATAATATAATAATAATAATAATAATAACAACAACAACAACAACAACCTCATGCCAGAACCTCAGGAGTCATCTCACGTTTTCCTCTAACCCTCCCTTCTGCATCTGCCACACATCTTAGACGATCCTTTACCTTTCTGATGTCCATTGGCATTATTACTTGAGACTCCCATCTCTTGCTGCACCAGCACAGCTGCCTCACTGCCGGTTCCTCCTCTGCATCCTGGTTCCTCTCTACCAGCCTTATTGAGGCAGGGGACATCAATCCCAAAATCATTCTTCAGTCTTCTTCTCCCTTTCCACGTCTGACCACCAGCTCATCCTGTAAACTCTCCCTTCACATGTATTCAGAGCTGAACCCCTTGTCACCACCCCCAGAGATTCCATAACAGTTGGAGCCGGCACAATCTCTTGCGACAATTTCTGTGACTTTCTAAAAATAGGACTCTAAGATCCTAACCCCAACACCTGGCATTTGATGCTCAATTCAGCAGCCAGAGTGATTCTTTCAAAACCAAAGTGGTATCATTTACAGAGACAAATTTACCTTGGGACAGTCCGTAATGCCTCTCCTGCCCTGGCCCTCTTACCTCCTCAGTCACCTAATAACCCGTGCCTTTTCCATGAATAGAACCTCAACGTGGTTGTGAAAATTCCAATCTCATTTTACTTTGTAAATTATTTTGTTTTACTCTATCTCAGTTTATAAGTTTTTAAAGATTAGTATGGCATCAAACATGCCTTGTTAAAAGGCCTTACATTCTACTACATTCAACACAAACCTTTCCTAACTCAAGATACACATAGTTCCCTGTATATTTAATGTATCCTCTATCCTTTTCCAGAGAAATCAAGAACACTTCTGTAAGTTGAGGAAACACTTTTCTAAGAAAAAGTGGTAAGAGGCTCAAAACTCACAATGGGGCTGGTAGTTTCATTTCTTGGTTGGGTAGGGTTAGTTTCTTGCCATTTCTGCCACCTGACCAAATTAGAAAGAACTTACTTTGTGGTGTTATGAAAACATAGAAAAGCTTTCATTTTTTTATTCAAAATATTTACTGGATGTCAAGCTATTGTTGCAGACATAAAACACAGCCAAGTTTGAGAACTTATCCTCAATCTTTGAACAACCCAAGCAAGGCACTCTGGAAATATTCCAAGACTCCTAAGTTGTGATTTGGTGTAATGATGACCAGCAAAACAGATCCTGGATGTCTTGAACTTAGCCGAAAGGCCAAGAGAAGGGCAGATCATGTTTGTGTACCACTTCATTTTTTTTTTATTAAACATTGCCAGTTTTATCTGGTTCCTTCCATCTTCTAAGTGTCTGGCACAGCCTAGCATACCCAGGAAAACTTAGCGACTAGATTAATGTGTCTGGAATAGCTAACAATTCTGAGATTGAGTATCTAAGACTGAAACTGGAGTTAGCAGTGTTAGAAAGTAACTTGAATTTGGTGCCTTTCAGCAAAAGAATGCAGACTTACTCCCGGGATTCTGTCGCTCATTGGTGTGCCATTTCTACCTGGACTCAAGTGTTCTGTTTATAGCCAGTTTGCATAGATAACAGGGGATCTCAGCCAGTGCTCTGTTCTCATGGGTCTAACTGTGTCGTATTTAAATAATCTGTGGCATCATAGACAACTTATAGTCTTACATTGTGAATCATCTCAATGGGATGTTTGGTTCAAACTGCAGCTCAGTTTGTCATTCGATAAACACTGAGCTCCCCCAATATACATGCTGGCTTTTGTGAGCCTTTATATCAGACCGTGGAGAATTCGTAGTAGGATTCATTTAAGGAAAGACCCTTGCAAGCTAAAGACATTATTGCATAGTGTAGAAGGTCCAAAGTCACACTCAAGTGGAGGCTGGTGTAAAAGGAGTGGACACAGAGCGAGCTCCATGTAAACTGACTGCAGATGTGAAGACTTTCTAGGGATGGGGACCTTGAGTGGCCTTTAAAGCGCTGGGAAACTTGGTCTGGAAGTTCTTTGGGTAGGCTCCTGGGAAGTGCAGATACAAAGCCTCAGAGATGCACACTCATGGCAAAGTCGAGGGGACACAACAGACGAAAGCAGTTTCTGAAATTTAAACTGAAACCATAATACACTTAGTGCCAGACAGAGGTGATAATGAGGTTGTAGTGCCCGTCATCCAAAAACAGTGAAGATGCCAAAGGAGCGTGAAGAGATTAAATCGGGGTGTGGGTGTGTTGTGCGCATGTGCATGCTCATGCTTTCTCTCTCTCTCTCTCTCTCTCTCTCTCTCTCTCTCTCTCTCTCTCTCTCTCACACACACACACACACACACACATGCAGGCAGAACTAAGGGAGGGTTGGCCAGTCAGAGGTTTATTGCCTTCTTCTAGACGTTTGATCATAAAGTCTTTATTTAGAGTCAGAAAAGGGAAGCAAAACAAAGGAAAAACTGTAAGAGCTTTGACAGAACAATTGACAAAACGATTGGTAACTGATCAACCATACAGGTGAGAAAAAGGGAAACAACAAAGACGACTGGGGTCTTAAGGCCAGAACATTTTAAAGCTGGACAGAGAAGCTATTTCCAACACGGAAACGTCAGCTAATACTGGGGACTGAAAAACTGCCCTAGTTTTTCATTATGCACTTTACAAACTGCCTTCGAAGGCTAATCAACTCCGAAGCATGGCACCTCAGTGCACGCTACCTCAGCACTATCTGGGGATTCTCCCAGTATCTTCTTTTCAAATCGCCATCGAACTTCTCCTTGCAAATTCCATTTTATTTCTGGTGGTCCGCCTACCATCCTACTGAATAAACAGCTGTCCAATAGCATTCAGGGAGCCCCCCCACAGCCAGTGTATGAGTCAAGGTTCTCTAGAGTAGCAAAGCTTATAGAATTGAATGTGTGTGTATTATATATATTATATATATAATATATATAATGTGTGTTATATATATTATATATAATAAATCCATATATATGAATTTATTAGAATGACTTCAAGGCTGTAGTTCAGCTAATCAAGCAAGAGCTGACAGTTAATGGAAAGCCCAAGAATCCAGTATTTTCTCAGTCCATGAGGCTGAATGTCTCAGCTGGTCTTCAGTATACACTGGAATCCTGAAGAAGTCAGCTCTAATGAAAGTGAAGGAATGGACTTGCAGGAGAGGGGAGAACAAGCAGGCAAAGCTCAAAGGCTTTCTTCTTTGGTTAGAGTTACCCCCAAGATATTTTATGCTATTTGTGGCTTTGGTGCTTCTCTGATTTCTTTCTCAGCCCATTTATCATCTGTATATAGAAGAGATACTGGTTATTTTTAATCTTGTATCCTGCTATGTTACTGAAAGTGTTTATCAGTTGTAGGAGTTCTCTGGTAGAATTTCTAGGATCACTTATGTATACTATTATATCATCAGCAAATTGTTGTTGGGGTTTCTGTCCTGCTCACAGAGGTCTGTCTGCCTCTGCCTCCAAAGTGATGGGATTAAAGGTGTGTGCCACCATACCCAACTACTCTCTTTTTTTCTTTTTTCTCCCAAGACTACATATATTTTTAAATACAGTAAACCATTTAGAGGTTTTATTTTTCATCTTTGAATCTAACTTTACTGTATACCTCTCTTTTTCTGACCACATAAGTCTTTAATTTGCTAAGCAATATGGGTAGGATAAAGCCATGGCTTTGATGGCTGGATCCAGCCCATTCCTTAGCTTTCTGAGATTCCAGCCTCATGGTGGAGGTACAGGCTATAGCCATATTTATTGTCATAACTCTATGGCGTTTCAAGGTCCCTGCCAGCAAAGCTGCAGCAGTCTGCTCACAAGCCACACTCAAATGCTCTGTCGCTGGACCTTCTGCCTGAAAGAGTCAGAGTTTGTGCTGGCAGGATGGCCCAGAAAGCCAGCATTTTAAAACGGCATGGCTTTTTTTCTGCTATGGCTGAAAACCAAAAAGCATGTGGTCAGCTTTTCATCAACACCTCTTAAGTGTTTTGTGGCAGGACCTCCTTAAAAAGTTGCGGTGTTTTGCAGATAAGCTGAATCAGGAAGCCTCTCTTAAATGAGAGTGCTTGCCTCTAGCAAGCATAGCCCACCTGAGAAAATGCTGCTATCAAGAAGCCGTGCTTAACTCTATTCTTTTCTGTCTAGAATAACTTCCCAAGCTCTCTCAGGCTTTTAAGTAGATTTGGTCAGCCCCACATTGGCATGCCATTCTGGTTTTGGTGGCTAGATCAGGACTGCAGAGGAACAGACTTCCTTCTTCCCAGAATTCTCCTGTTCTCCTTGACCCACCTCTACTTCCTGTCTGGTTGTCCCAGCTGTAGTGAGGAGCTGTGGGCAGGCCTGCTTTCATCCCGCCTGGCTCCCACACAGCTAGCTTAGCCCCAGAAATAATAACACACAAATTGTACTCATTTAAACATTGCCTGGCCCATTATCTCTAGAGAGTTAGTTACTGGCTAACTCTCACATCTTGATTAACCCATTTCTAATAATCTGTGTAGCACCATGAGGTGGTGGCTTACCAGAAGAGATTCAGCATGTCTGACCTGGTGGCTGGCTCCATGGCATCTGCCTCACTTCCCTCTTCCCAGCATTCTGTCCTGTTTACTCTGCCTATCTAATTTTCTGTCCTATCAGAGGGCCAAGGCAGTCTCTTTATTAACCAATGAAAATAACACATAACAGAAGGCCCATCTACACCACCCTCCTATACTTCCTGCCTGGCTACTGGCCAATCAGCATTTATTTAAAATATAATTGGCAGAATACAGACCATTGTCTTGCACCAGCAAATAGTGAAAGTTTGGCTTCTTCTTTTCCAATCCATATCCCCTTAATCTCCTTTTGTTGTCTTATTGCTCTAGCTAGAACTTCAAATTCTATACTGAATAGATGTGGAGAGATTGGACAGCTTTGTCTTGTTCCTGGTCTCAGTGGGATCACATTTAGTCAACTGGCTGTTGACTTGCTGTATATTGCCTTTATTATGTTTAGGTATGTTCCTTGTATCCCTGATCTCTCCAAGACCTTTATCATGAAGGGGTGTTGGATTTTGTCAAAGGCTTTTTTAGCATCTAATGAAATGATCATGTGGGTTTTTCTTTCAGTTTGTTTATATGATGGATTACATTGACAGATTTTTTTTTATGTTGAACCAGCCCTGCACCTCTGGGATGAAGCCTACTTGGTCATGGTAGATGCCTTTTCTAATGTGTTCTTGGGTTTGGTTTGCCAGTATTTTATTGAGTATTTTTGCAACAATGTTCATGAGGTAAATTGTTTGTAATTTTCTTTCTCAGTTGTGTCTTTGTGTGCTCTGAGTATTGAGATAACCTTAGTGTTGTTTAAAAAAAAAAGACAAAATGGCAGCCTACAGAATGGGAAAAGATTTTCATCAACCTCACATCTGACAGAGAACTGATCTCCAAAATATACAAAGAACTAAATAAACTGGACACCAAAATACCAAATATCCAATTAAAAATGGGGTACAGATCTAAACAGAGAAGTCTCAACAGACAAATCTAAAATGCTGAAAGATAGTTAAGGAAATGTTCAACTTCCTTAGCCATCAGAGAAATGCAAATCAAAACAATTATGAGATTCCATCTTATACCTGTAAAAATGACCAAGATCAAAAACACTAATTTAAACTTATGCAGGAGAAGATGTGCTGGTAGGAGTGTAAACTTGTGCAGCCATCTTGGAAATCAATATGTCAGTTTCTCAGAAAATTAGGAATCAATCTACCTCAAGATCCAGCAATACCACTTTTGGGCATATACCCAAAGGGTGTTCAATCATATCACAAAAAAATTTGCTTAACTATGTTCATAGCAGCATTATTTGTAATAACCAGAACCCGGAAACAACCTAAATGCCCCTCAACTGAACAATGGGTAAGGAAAATATGATACATTTATGCAATGGAGTACTACTTAGTGGTTAAAAAAAATGACATCTTGAAATTTGCAAGCAAATTTCAGAACTAAAGAAAAAAAACATACTGAGTGAGGTAACCCAGACCCAAAAGGAAAAATATAGTATGCACTCACTCGTAAATGGATATTAGATAGAAATCAAAGGATAGCCAGCCTATAGTCAATAACCCCAAAGAACCTAGACAACAAAGAGGACCCTAAGAGAGACATACATGGATGCACTTAGGAAGGAGAAAAAGACAAGATCTCCTGAGTAAACTGGGAGTATGTGGGGCATAGAGGGGAGGGTAGAAGGGGTGAGGAGAGAAGAGAGGAAGAAAAGAGAGTGGTAAAAATGTATAGCTCAATAAAACAATTCTAAATTTTTTTTATAAAAAAGCTTCCTTCTTCCATGTCATAATATAATATAGTATAATATAATATAATATAATAATATAGTGGGAGGCCGCTTGTTCTTCCCACCACCCAGCTAGCTTAAAACTGAAATAATCACACAGAAATTGTATTAATTAAATCACTGCTTGGCCCATTAGCCCTAGCTCCGTATTGGATAACACTTACATCTAAATTTAACCCATTTCTATTAATCTGTGCATTGTCATGAGACTGTGGCTTACTGGCTAAAGTTCCCAGCATCTATCTCCAGTGACTCCAAGTCAAGGAAAGATAAACAAGACATCCCGATACCACCAGGAAATGCCATGGGGGGTCTCTTGTAGGCCCCCATGACGAACATGAGCCAGTCATTCCCAGTTACTGTGGAGAACATGTCTCGCCAGGAAAATTAAAAATCCAATGCCTACTGTTAAAAAACAATACTGGTCTGAATGGTGGTTAAATGTGGAGGATGAGTCAAAAATCAAAAACTCCACTAGGACATAGGAAATGTATATTCTGGCACACTTCTATAAATGATCAAAGACCAAAGCTAAGAGTGTGTATAAATGGCATTTTTATTGAAAGCTTACTAGACACAGGTACGGATGTATCATTACTCTAGAATCTTGGTATCCGAATTGGCCTCTTCGAGAGGTAGATGTTCAGTTCCTGGGAACTGAAACCCTGCCTCAGGCAAAACAAAGCGCGAGATGGGTTGAATGCATAGGGCCAGATGGGCAAATAGGAAGACTGAGGCCATATATAGCCAATATTGCAGTGAATTTGTGGGATCGTGACCTGCAGCAATGGAATACCCAGATTAACATTCCTACAGCCCCAAAAACTTATGTTTCTGGGGAAAGTATTCAAAGATATTATAGATGACGGTCACCAACAAGCAGGCCTTCTCCAACCAATGGTGATGTGTATTGTGATTATCATTAATGAATAAAGAAACTGCTTTGGACCTATAGCAAGGCAGAACTTAGATAGGCAGGGTCAGAGAGATGCCATGGAGCTGCTGGAACTTTAGACAGTTAAGTCACAGCCTCGTGGCAATACACAGATTAATAGAAATGAGTTAAATTCAGATGTAAGAGTTAGCCAATAAGAAGCTAGAGCTAATGGGCCAAGCAGTGATTTAATTAATACAGTTTCTGTGTGATTATTTCAGGTCTAAGCTAGATAGGCGGCTGGGAAGAACAAGTGGCCTCCCACTACAATATAAGCTTCCAGCAGAAGACATGGCCCAGGTTAGATCTGGATTAAAGGTGTGTCTTCCTCCCTTAAAGATCCAGATTAGAAGTAGATCTTTTTTCACTTCAAATTTAAGCAGAAACCCCTCCATATTGGGGTCTTAGTTAATTCCATCTCTAGCCAAGTTGACTAACAGGAATATCCATCACAGCGAGGCACTGTGGGAGAAACTCGGGACTCAGAGAACCTCAAGATGTTCCAAGTCGCTAAAAAGGTTCACAGATGGAATCTGAAGACACCCAGAAGCATCAGATAAGGGCAAGCAAGTTGATGGCAAAAGCTCAAGCAATGAAGGTAAACAGACAGTTTCCCATTGCAAGAGCATGGTGTCTGTTGCAATTTGTTTAAAAACAGCGTAAAGAGAAGTCACGCCATGCAAAAAGGCTCACATAGAAGGTTTATTGCAAGAGGGGAGAGAAGAGGCAGAGAAGAGGGCAGAAAGGGGAGCAGAGATTGGTCCCTGGGTAAGAGAGTGGTTGGAGAGCGAGAGAGGGGGGGGAAGAGAGATGGAGAGAAAGAGAGAGAGAGAGGAGAGAGGAGAGGGGGAGAAAAATAGGAGGTGAGAAGGCCCACCTTTTAAAAAGGGAACATAGCAAATGTGCACAGGGCTGTTAATGGTGCTCTTAGTGACTGTAGCTAAGGGCGTATCCTGTCTGGACCCCAAGGGCAGCCCAGTACAGATGCCTGAACACTTACATTGGCCACTGCTCATGGAACCTCGGCTTGGAAGGCGGCTTGAAGAACACACCCGTCAGCTCCTATTTGACTGCCAATACAGCTGATTCCTGCTCCCACCGAATATTTTTACTCAGCATTTTGGCAGTTTTTATCTATCATTTCAAGGCTGGAAGTCTTGAGTAGCAGAGAATCTCTCTCCAGCTTCGCTACTCTCTCACTATGCATGAATCCACTGCCACAGCTCTCCTCTCGGGTATATCCATAAAGAACACTTACTACAGTTTTAATCTCTATCTCTCCTCTGATTATCTTATATGAAAAAATAAGCTACTTAGTAGGCTGCAATCATATTTTTTAAATTAAATAGTGGTTAATGCAGAGTTGTGGAGACCAGTTCCAAAGGATACATCTACAAAACAATCTGCATCTAAGACTCAAGGAGCACTGCAGAAGAGGGGGCAGGAAGATGGTAAGAGCCAGGGGGTCAGGGAGTTTGCTGTGAGATTGTATCCGCTGGAAATGTCAGAATCTATACCCACAAAGGCTCAGCAATACGACTGCCTAAGCAGGAGCCGAATAAGAACAATAGACATGACAAAGGAGAAAGGAGAAAACCCACAAAGCCTCCGCCCTCTCCAATGAACGGGAAGCAAGGAAGGAATGTTGAGAGAAATAGCCTTCCTCAGGGAAAGGCACATCAATCGGATACCCAATACCGATGTCAGCTCTGAAAACATACACATGAATCACGTTACACAGACCAAGCAGGCTGTATTTAGGAACACACACACACACACTCGCGCACACGCATTTATACACATATGAATGTAACAATAACTAATGAAAGAAGAGGCCTTGAATTTGAAAGAGAACAAGGAAAGACATATGAAGGATTTTGAAACAGGAGAAAGGAGAGGGAGTGATGCAATTATATTCTAATTTCACATTTAAAAATTAAAGAAAAAATGTTTTGATTCATGGAATATAATTATTTTTTTTTAAGCTTCTCTCCCTAATAGTGTACTCTTAGCTCCTGCTTTGTAAACACAGGCCAGCTGGGAATATTGACTGCTGTCCAAAGGGTAATCACCCACAGACGTCAGTTGTAGAAAAACAGATTTAGAAAAATGTTTAAACTGCTAGTACTTCAAATACTGTGAGGGAGGCAATCTTGAGAGCGGTTTCTCAGGCTGATGAGATGGCTTGGTGGTAAAGGCACTGGCCTTCTGAGCTCCCTTCCTGTGATGTAAAAGTAGGAAGACAGAACTGACACCATGGGCTGGCCTCTGACCTCAGCACACATTCTATGACACCCCTCAACTCCTGCACAACATTAATAAAAAAAAAATCTAAACCCAAAATAAGAATGGTTTTCTCTCCAGTGAAACTTCTTTTTTTAATGCTTTGCCATTAAAAATTCTTTGCCACATAAAGAGGTTCAACAACAACAGCAAACACTGAAGGAGTAGGAGAACCCTGAGTTTGGGGTTTCCCTGTAAGCATAATTTCTCAGATGGAACTTGATTTTAAAAAAAAAATGTACCCACCGTCCCCCCACCATGGCAGACTCACCTACACAAACAAGATAGGAGTCATTCTCAATGCACTGCCCTGGGTCCTCCTAGCAGGCCTCGGCACAGCTCCCCAAGCAGGGAGGCTAGAAACAGCGTCAAAGAGCAGCTCTTGGCCTCAGACTCCCTTGAATCAAAACTGTCTGCAATGGGAATAGCAAGTGGATTCTCTCTAGTTGTAAGACAGGAAGGTGCAGTAAAACCATGCCCACATTTGAGATTCAGATAAATTCAGCAAGGGAAGAAATGTGCCGTTGTGATCCTTGAAGTTCTGTTTTCCTGTTAAACAGATTTAAAAAAAAAAAAAAAAAAGGAGGGCTGGGCGGGTTGTCGTTCAACCAGAATAACCATTCTGGGGAACTGAAGGATACTGCCTGCAAGCAAGATTAGGTTTTGCTTTCTGCACCATTGCTTCCTCTGTAGGGCTCTCAAGTCACAGCCCTGTCAGTCCCCTGGAGCTACTGCTGTGCCCCTGGTCCTCAGACAAACGGGGATTCTCCACAGCAAGCTGGGGGAATAGCTTCGAGACTGGCCTTATCACAAGCTCCGGGTCTGAATGAGAGACCCTGCCTCAGTGAATCAGGTGATAGAGCCATCAATGATGGTTCCCAACATCAACCTCAGGCTTCCACATTCATAGCACAAGTACATGTGCATCCACACAAAAGGGTGCCCACATACATGCACACAAGTTCACGTACACACATACATACACACACAGAGAGAGAGAGAGAGAGAGAGAGAGAGAGAGAGAGAGAGAGAAAACGAGAGCACTTCCCACCAAGTAGCCACTTGGTAATCCTGAGCATCCCTTGCCATGTGTAGCATCCTCCTTCATACAGCCTTTGTCCCTTCTGTGTCTCTGTGTGTTTCCTGTTTTTACAACGGCATCGACTATTACATTAGTGTCCACCTTTATCCGTTATAATTTTATCTATAAATTCCCAAATTCCAAGTAAATTCTGAAGTTCTAGACCTAAGATATGACCCAGAGGTGATGTGGGGGGCACTAACTCAGTACAGCATCTAGGTGGGCATGACCGGGGGCACTAACTCATACAGCATCTAGGTGGATATGACCGGGGGCACTAACTCATCAACATCCAGGTGGGCATGACGGGAACACTAACTCACCACAGTATCTTATCCTATTCACAAAGTCACTTCTATCCTAGAAACTATTGAACTAAGAGGAAATGGCCAAGATACAGCAATGGTTTCTTAGGTGCATGGCTGAATTTGAACTCATGCCCCATTATTCTATAATGTTAGGAAGAGCAAGATTCAAAGAAAGTGAAAAGAAGCAAAGGTGGAGTAAGTCAAATGTGGGGGCAGTGGCCTTCTTTTTGCACCCTGGGGAAGGGATGGCTGTCAGAGATGTAGAGCTGCAGGCTCAGCCAGGTCATGGATTTTCTTGCACGCTGCTCCAGGCTCCCTACCTCTCTGACCTCTGGTTTTTCTTCTGAAGAGGCAGGCTCTTCTTTCATACTTGTCTGCATGCTTTTTAAATATTAAAAAATAAAACATTTATTCTACTCTCTCCTTTGAGTAAGAGGGAATGATTATAAAACAGAGCTGTTGCCTCAACTACAGAAATGGGGAAACATGACAAGGGGAAGCCTGTCTGGGAGCAGTCCTCAGTCCTTCCTCTAAGCACTGCCTCCCGATCCTGACTCTAAGGTGCACTCTCAGAGTGACTGGGAGTTTAGCATCTATAGAATCCCCAGCCCATTCCCCACCCTCAGCCCTGGGTGAAGCATGTATCAATCACTCTTCAGGTCTCCTTCTGAGTTTCCTCTAGCTGCCTGTGCATCCTCAGTCTTTTCTGGATAGGTCTGAAACAGGGAGAGCCCAGGTCTCTTCACAGCAGAGCCAAAGCGGCTCAAGCTGGCATCTTAGCACCCTGACCTGCTTCGTCAATCTCTATGTCAGAGGGGCAGACACTGAAGCCCCCACAGAGCATGGGGGAGGGGGACACATAGAGGCAGTTTTGCAGTTTGCTGTTTACAGTTGCTCCTTCATCCTGTTCTATTGGATTCTCTGCCTGCTATGAACACACATTACTTTTTAAACACACAGAAAGAACGTTTTACACAAAAGAATAATGGAAAGTACTGTTAGATTGCTGAACAAAAACAGGAAGACATTTTAAGAACTTCGCAAACAGCTCCTGTGTTCTCAATTATTTAATAAAGAAGACACAACTGTGGAAGCCCTTAAATTAGAAACACTTGTAAGCGCTGTGCTTCGTTCACATTCACAAAGGCCTCAGGCAGAGAGAGAAAAGACAGACAGACAGACAGACAGAGAAGGACATACACAGAGACAGAGAGACAGATTGGGATTAGATCTCTCCAACATTGTATGGATATTTGGTAATGGAAAAATGACAAATTAGGTCAGAAAACATGCCATGATAATCTGAATGTTAATGATCGCATCAGTGTACAAAACTTAGCACAGTTTTACACTCTGTACAGACAAAAGCTAGTACAGAACAGAGAGGCTGTGTCATAACCGTTTCTGCCCTTCCCTAAGACATCTTATTCTAAATGCATTGTCATAAAGATGCTGTTCAATGTATGGACTTGAAGCCACCTAACAAGCACGACACAGTGTGAAATGTATGTCAGCCACCCAGAATGGTGCCTGTCACACAGCAGGGGCTCGGCCAGCACTGCCACAGTTCCTGTAGGTCTGAATTAATCTATCCCACCCTGCCCACTCTGATTGGCCTAAGGGAGAAAACACATAGCATGAGGATGCGGAGAAAATGGCTTTGGGGAAGCAATCAAAGGGCACGTGCTGGGGGAGCCACCAGACCTGTGCGGAGCCACCTACTCTACAATTGTCTTCCCAGCATCCCCAAAGCCCATAACCGTATCTGGAACAAAACAGAAGGGAGCAAGGCTAGCCTCCTGTAGAAAATGGGGACTTGTGGGTGGGACAGGGAGAAGACGGAGGTTCATGCCTGGGAATCTGCCTGAAAACTGGCCTCTTGGATTACATACAGCCCAGGAACTGGAGGCCAGTTGCTTTCTGGATGCACACTGGCTTGGGAGTCTACTAGATCTCTACCGAGGGAGGCCTGATCTCGAGGGGAGGGAGATAGACGCGTAGATTGAAGCTCTGGCTAAGGCAGCTGAGATGTTCGCTTCAAAGCCAGAATCTAGGTTTGGCTCATCCACTGACAAGGGCTCTGAGAGTTAAGTGACCGGGTTGGTGCTGGGCACGAGTGAAGGGTTTTCCTGTCCCAACTTCACCGCACCTGTATGGTGAGCAGAGAATAAGGTGATGGCTCCTGGCTAAAAGGCAAGTCACAAAACTCCTGTCAAATGTAGGTTAAATCTGCTTCCTCCAGAGGTGTCTCAGGAGCAGGGGTCAGAGGTTAAGCAGAAAGTAAGGGAGAAGAGATGGAACTTGTCTTCTGGCCTTCAACCATGAAAAATGGTTGACTGAAAATGAGGGGACCCATGAAATAGATAGAAGTTTCTGGGAGCCTAGAAAGGACTTGTGCCATCCTATTTCCACTCATTCCTGGACAGAGAAGAGAATGCCGGATGCACTATCCCGAAGTTTGACAGAGAGCTGAAAAGGCTTGCTGCCTGAAGCTTCCAAAGCAGCGAGTTCCCCACCCTGTCCATGCTTGTAAAGGGATACGGGGCCGTTCATGGGGATGAAGGAATGGAAACACCTTTGGTCCCAGGCCTGGACCACAGGAACTATAAAGCCTCAATACCTCCTGCAACAGTGCAGAAGGGAGGAACCCCCATGGCACAGGAAGATGGGGCTGCAAGGCCACTAACAGTGGATGGGATGAACGATGGCCGTGTTACTCTTCTGCTCCGAGGCAGGAAAGCTAGAAACTTAACTTGCTTTGGGAGTAAGTGCAAGTTGGAAGGATATAGGATTGGGCCTTTAAATGAGACTGACTCTGTCAGTTCCTCAAACCATAATGCAGGGTTCACGTCTGACCTATGCACAGCAATGTATACATAACAAGAGAAGTGAAAATATGTATCCGCGCATTCTACGTCAATGCATCATTATTCATCATAGTCAAATGGAAACAACCTAAATATCCAGAAACACAGTGCTCCCCACAATGGAGCATAACTCAGTCCTCAAAATAAATGACATACTGACATATGGTGTGATGATATGATATGATATGATATGGATATGGTAGGGTAAACCTTTAAAGAAAACTATGACAAAGAAACTGGGTACTAAGGACCACATGTTATATAATTCCACAGCTATGAAGCATCCAGAGTAGACAAATTCACATAGAGACAGAATACTGAATGACGGCTTAATATAGGAACGTGTCCTGGGAACTGCTCAAGGGCACATGGTTTCATTTGGGGATGAAATGTTTGCACTTTGATTGCAATACAGGTCACACTATCCTGCACGTAACAGTAGAGCCATTTATGTGGGTGAACTGTGAGCGTATGTGAATCAGATTCCCAGGAGCTGATAGAAAACACAAGACTAGGCTGAGCTGTAACAAGTGCCCTGGAAATGATGGGCTCAGGATGGGACACGATGAAGGTCTCTACTCAACACATTAGGAGGATTTGACCAACTGCTAGTGGCCACTTAAAAAATAAAACATTTCAGTGAGCTGCGTCACCTCAAATTGTTGGTCATAGAGTAGGAAGGACCAGGTAGCAACCCCCTATGCCCACTGTTTTCCTTAGAGCCTCTCATAGTGAGCTCCCCCATACCCCCTACCCCCATCTCTCTCTCTCCTCTCTCTCCTTCACCTGTCTCTATTTGAGAGACTGAAGCAATAGCAGCTGGGGAAGAAAGACTACCTTGGCTAGAGCCCTGGTCCTCATCCTAATCCCTTCCACAGTCTGAGCTGTGTTCACAGTCACAGTTTTATGTGGATGCCTATGTGTGTTTATGAATTTTGATTCAAGTAGATTAAACAGAGCCAGAAGAACCCCCGACCTCCTGTACCACGCTGAGCCAGGCCTGAGTTTGCTTGTAGGGCTTAGGGAAAGACAGCCAATCTCTCCAGAGCATCCCTCACCAGAGCTAACCATGGCTATGACATGTTCCGGGACCACACTGAGAAGGGAGTATAGTTCCTGCTACCTGAGCCTATATCCCATAGCCTTTAGACCCGGAAGTGGATAAAGGCTGGGGTCAAGCAGAGAAATCCTTTAGACTTAGACTCAGGTAAATGGAATCAGATTCTCATAGTGACTCTAAGGTTTCAGTTCAACCAAAAAAAAAAAAAATGAAGTGTTGATTTACCTCTTCAAATGAAGTCAAAGGTGGAAGAGGGGACAGCTGACTCATATGTAAGTGTCAAGTCAGTAGCTTTTGGTTGCTCGTCAGAAGTCCCTCAGGGAACTTGAAATGCACAGAGGTACCTGGGTACCACCCAGACACCCCAGTGAACACTCAGGAGTCTCTGTAGTTCTCCAAAGTTCGCAGGTGTCTCTGGAGAAGCTAATTTGGTGGCTCGGTGTTGGGAAATTCATGCGGTTGATGTCCACTGACAGCAACCAATGAGTCAAAAAGAGGAAAGAAAAGTGAAGCTACAAGATTTCGAGATGCAGCTCGTGTCTGCCTTCTCTCTAAGATGGACTGGTGTAGCAATCTCTAACTCAGCCATGCAGGAGGGGAATGATACTTAAATGCTGATTGCTCTCTCCTGGCTGTAGGCCACAAAGTTGTAGGCCTGCTCTTCGAAGCGATGCAGTTCTAGAGGAGGGGGTCGTGTGGAAATCAGACAGCTCCCAGTAGAGCCAGTCAGCCTCCCAGCCGTGTGGACTGACTGCTCAGAGCTCTGGCTCACCACACATGGCTTTGTGGGTTATCACTCATAATGTATACAGAATCTCTTCCTCTGAGTGTCTCATGTAAAGGAGGATCTACTGTCCCCGCTGGTTGACAAAAATCAGCAATTTCTCAGTGTCAGAAGTCTGAAGTGGGCATGCAGAAAACAGAAAGTTTAAAAGGCAGACGGGCTCATTCACAAACGCCACATCATCTGCGATTTCACAGTTCAAGGCTTCTTGTGGCTAACTCCCAATTATTTGCTCAACAGAGGATGCTCACTTACTGAATGTTCTTTCCCGGAGACTGGGGCTACAGAGGTTCATGAGATACTGTGTCTGCCTCAGGGACTTGTGCCCAGATGAACAGAATCATCACAGGGTGGTGAGGGACACAGAATGTTTAGCTCCCAGCCGGCTCTGACGACTTGCTGACCTGAAGACCCTGGCATATGTGTCCCTCAGTGTGGAGTCGGCTCTGTTTGGGTCCCAGAACCCTGGCTAGGGACAGCAGGGAATGAAGAAGGGACACACACACACACACACACACAGGGAGGCTGGGATCTAAGCTACCACTATGGCCACAACAGGGAACTTCAGCATGTTCATGAGGTAAAAGCACAGGGCGGCGGGGCTAGTTGTCGGGTAGGAGGTCTCTGTAGCCAGCAGTCTCAGGATGTAAACATCCAGGAGGAGGAAGCCACAGTTGCTAGCCCCTTGCACACACTGTTCAATTGTCAATAAACACTCCT